>NC_133618.1:215118768-215263768 GCF_048593235.1 Sminthopsis crassicaudata
CCAGAGTGAGAGAGTAAATGTGCTTAATCAGGTGGATTTAAATGTACAGATACTTTTGGTGACACGCCAATAGAAAAAAAGACTTCTCCCCAAAAAACTGCAGAATGTTCATGCATTCACTAATCCTTCTTGTCTCCCACAAACAGGTCCCTTGCATCTCTGTCTCAGGTGATCCAGGCCATTTTTTAACTTTCTAGTATCTAGTGCCATTTAAAAAGTTGTTTTGTTAGGTTGGGATGGGCATACACGGCATAAATTTAAAAGCATAAATTTTTTGAGAATTGTAATTTGCGAATTTGGTCTGTTACCATAATGGTTTATTGTAGCATCAGTACCTGACTGCTTCTGCCTCATGAAAAGATTAATGTACCTCAAAAAGCCTTTGAATTATTATCCCTTCATATATTCTTGGTTGAAGAAAAGGGGATTATATAGCCTTAACAAAAGAAGGTAATGTGGATATATTATAGCTCTCTTCAAGTATTTCATGGATTGTCATATAAAAAAAGATTCATCTAGCACTGCTTGGTCCTACAAGATAGAACAAGGAACAAACAATAGGTGAAAGTTGCAGTGACAGATTTGAAGCCAAAGTAAAAATCCATTCTAACAATTACAACTCTGGACAAGTCAAAAAGCATTACCAGGTGGTAAAAAGTCCTTAATCAAAGGAAGCTTTTAAAGAGAGTTTGGATGACCAACATTGCAGAAAGGACACTTTTTTCAATTTAGTGATGAAAGACTAGATGACCTTTGACGGCCTTTCCAGCTCTAAAATTGTGTGAATAGAGATAGGAGTTACACTAAATGGTGCTAATTAACCCTTTCTGCACTTTATCTAGTATTGTTGCTGACTGGAACTTCTGGATCTAAAGAAGTCACAAAAAAGAGTAAAAAGCCAAAATTCTGTAAGTAGAAAATAATCAGTTCTATTGTAAAGCTGTTTTTTTTTAAATGAGAGATATTATGCTGGGAAATTTTGAAATTTAAGTTTTACATTTAATCATGTTATCCTTGGAATTTAATTCTTAATAATATTAGAGTAGTTGGTATACTTTATTCTCTGGAAAAATGGAAAATGCACATCTGTATACCAAAAGATACTGAGCTCCTATAGCTGAATTAGATTATAAATTTCCCAGATTTTGAGAGGATGTCTCCCACTTAGCAGCCAAGAAATTGAGTCTGAGGAACTACATAACCTTTCATTTTGACCTGAACAGAGAACCCTTAGGAAGGCAGTCACTAAGTACATCCAGCAGCTTAGCTAAATCTGTGAAAAAATACCCAACTAGGGAAAGTAGGTAGAAGAAGTTAGGGAAAGGAAAAAATATTTATCCAGTGGAGAATTCATCATAGAATGAATTGGAAGGAACCTTAAGGGCTATCTATTCTCCTAGTTTTCCCATTTTATAAATCTGGAAACTGACACCTGAGACTCAGAGAAGTTAAATGGCTGCCCTTGGTCCTACAGTTAATCAAAAGGGGTTTCACCTCAAGTTTTTCAGGGACAGCTCTCTTTGCATTGTACAGGTGCATCTCAAGACAACAAAAAAGGATCCAAAGTATATTACGGATATTATGGGCAGCTAGATGGTATGGGGCAGTTTGATGGCACAGGGAATAGATATTTACTCTCTGAGTGACCCTGCACAAATCACTTACCTCTTTTTGCCTCAATTTCTTCACCTGTAAAATGGGTCATGGGATAAGAATCAAATGAGATAATAATTGTAAAGCACTTAGCATAGTGGCAAATGTGACATAATAAATGCCACATAAAAGTTGCCCAATGTTATCATAATATCATTATTAATATTATCATTTGAGTTAAGATTTTGTGATTATTAGATATAAGAATTAAGAGCAATTGTCATTAAATTTTCATTAAAATGTAAGCTTAATGGTAGGAACTGTTCATTTTCATCTTTGTATGCTCAGTATCTGACACATAATAATAGGTACTTATTGGATTGGATAAGCAAGACTGAAATTTGAGGTTTGTTCTTTTAGGATCAGTTTTCCAACTGATTAATGTATCTTTAAATGGAAAATTTTCATGATGTGAAATAAAAATAAGAGACTTCATCTATACCCTTAAGCCCTACATGTGGAACTTCCTGATAGAATGAAACAGACCTGGCCTAATACCCAGAATTACTAATAGGACCTAATTGTAATTAGTATTTCATGTCAGGAACCTGAGCCAGTAAGAATGGCCCTGGGGCAGGTATGTGGAAAACAATGATTGGGCTAATATGGAAACTAAACCTAAGCATTCTGAATGAGGAAAGAGGAATTTAGTGAAGACTTTCAGACAAGAGAATGACATGGGCAGACTTGTGCCTCAGGAAGATTATCTTGGCTGGTGTGGAGGAAACATGTGTTGCAATGGGAAGAGCACACAAATTATCATCAGAGAACCTCAATTCAAAGCTTAATTCTGCTACTGACTACTTGTTTTATCAGGGCAAGTCACTTATTTTATGTGGGTCTGTTTCAACCTTTGTAAAATAAGATGATAGGACTAGATGATTCCTGAGGGACCTTCCATTTCTAGATCTAGAATCCTGTAACTCCACACTGCAGTCAGTGATCTGTAAACTCTAATCTGATTATGCCATCTCCCCTATAAATTTCAATGGTTCCCTATTACCTCTCCAAAATTTTCCTGTTTAATTTTTTTTTCCTGAGTAATTGGGTTTAAGTGACTTGCCCAGGGAAGTGTTAAGCTAGGAAGTATTAAGTGTCTAAAATCATATTTGAACTCAGCTCCTTCTGACTTCAGGAGTGGTGCTCTATCCATTGCACCACCTAGCTGCCATCTGTTTAACTCTTAAGGTTAAACTGTTCTCTAATCTTTTCAACTTCATTGTCCATTACTCTCTCTTTTGAACCCTTCAATTCAGCAAAAGAGACCTCCTCTTGAACCTCGGGATATCACCTGTCTTTGTATTGCCCATTCCCTCTGCCTGGAATGCACTCCTAGCTCACCATATCAACAAACATTTATTAACTATCTCTGGTTCCAGACACTAGGGATGAATCTCTCTCTCTCTTACCTCAAGACACAACTCAAGCACTATCTTCTAAACAAATTTTTTCCTCATTTCCCCAACTAGTAGTGTTCTCTCCTCCTCAAATTACTTTGTGTTTTGCTAATTTGTAGTTATTAGCATTTATTCCTACCACAATTAATCTATAATACAACTATATGGTCCTTTTTCCCATGTTAGAATGCAAATTCCTTGAGAGTAGAGGTTATTTCATTTTTAAAATTTACTTCCTGAATGCCTAGAATAATAGGTATTTAATAATATTTGCTGATTGATACTATGAAGGATAGATTGGAAAGGGGAAAGAGTAGAAACTAGGACATCAGTTAGGAGACTATTATTTAGTTTTTTTGACTAGGTGAAAGAGGACATTCTTTGTCTCAATTACTATCTATCCTTAATTACTGAATGGGGATGGCTTCAGTCAAACTGAGAACCTGTTGAAATCCTTAGCTCAAAAAGTTCAAGGGCTCCCATTTCATCTAGAACCATCTCTAGTCATCCTGATCTATATCTTGCCATTGGACCCAAATGGCTCTAAAAGAGAAAATGAGCTGGTGACTTTTCATAGCCCTCCCTTATTTAAATTCAATTCACTTGCATGTCGTGGCATTACCTCCTTGATGTCTTGGTCCTCTTTGAAGGATAAACAACAATAGATAAAAGTTGATGAGAATCTAGATTTTTGTTCTGGTCATATAAGTGAAGATAACAATAATGATGATTATTAGTAAAATAACTAATTATTATAATTAAAAATCATATTAATAATTTTAATCCTAGGATCATTGCAATGATTATGAAACTAGCATTTATATAGCACTAAAATGTTTACAAAGTGCTTTGCAAATATTATCTCATTTTTTCTCACAACAACCCTGAGAGGTAAGTGTAATTATTATCCACACTTGAGGAAACTGAAGAAGAGAGAAAAAACATGGGAAGAGCACAAGATTTGTCATCTGAGTACCTCGATTCAAAGCCCAGCTCTGCTACTGACTACTTGTTTTATCATATGACTTGTTTTAGGTTAAACATCTGGTAGGTGGATCTGAACTCGTCTTCCTGACTTTATTCATTGTGCAACTTAGCCACAAATGCAAAATATGTGGTGGAAATGAAATCAATTAAACTTGAAAAGTGATTGGATATGTGGGAGTTAAGAAAAAGATAAGATTGAAGGATACTTGTGATTATAAATCTAGATGGCTTGATGAAACATAAAATTTATAGGAATAAGTATATGGAGAAATATGATCAGTTTTGTTTAGAAATGTCTACAAGATATCCAGGTAGAGATATGGTACTAGAATTCATTTTAGAGACTAGGCTTGGATATTGAAATTTGAGAAACAAAAAGAGAAAGAAATTATAATACACCAAGGGATATTGAAAAAGAATGATGAGACAGGCTGAAAGAGAAACAGGAAAGGTCAGTGTCATGAAAACTAATGAAGGCAAGAGTATCCAAGAGCATTAGTAGTGTCAAAGGCTGCAAAAGGGTCAAGAAGGATGACGATTGAGAAAAGATCACCAGAGTAAAGATTAAGAGAGAGCAGTTTCAATCTGAGTGACAGGATAGGAAAGAAGATTTCAAGGAATTGAAAAGTAAAAAGTGAAAAAAAAGAAACAATGGCTTTTTCTAAGACCTTGATTTTGAAAGAAAGAAAATAATCAAAGAAAATAGATAAAGAGGAAGGCAAGATCAAATAAGACTTTTTAAGGATGGAAAGAACCTGGGCATGTATGTAGGAACATGGAAGGAGCCAGTCGACTAAAGGTGAGCAAGAAGTAGGTGCATCTTTAGTAGATAACAGAATCATAGATTTATAACTAAGAGAGAGCTCAATGATGATCTAGTCCAACCTCCTCATTTAAGAAATGTAATAAATAAATAATAGAACTTAGATTCAGAGAACTTAATTTGATCAAGTAAGGCAGTAAGTGGAAGACCCAGGAATTGAAAACATAGGTTCTAGGAATCCAAATCCAGAACTTTCTACTATATCATGCTGTGTTTGTAAATAAGCAAGGATGGGATCAAGGTCACAAGTAGAATGCATAGTCTTAGAATGGAAAAGGGCTCATCTTAGAGACTGGAGTAAAGGGGAAATGAATGGGGGACATTCAGAGGGATTTTTTTTTTTTTTTCATGTTGGAAAAAAACTTTCTTTTTTTTTTTTTTATATATATATTTTATAATATTATCCCTTGTATTCATTTTTCCAAATTACCCCCCTTCCCTCTATTCCCTCCCCCCGACGACAGGCAATACCATACATTTTACATGTGTTACAATATAGTCTAGGTACAATACATGTGTGCGAATATCATTTTCTTGTTGCACAATAAACATTAGAATCCGAAGGTACATGCAACCTGGGCAGACAGATATTAGTGCTAACAATTTTCATTCCCCTCCCAGTGTTTCTTCTCTGGGTGCAGCTACCCCTGTCCATCATTGATCAACTGGAAGTGAGTTGGATCTTCTTTATGTTGAAGATTTCCACTTCCATCAGAATACATCCCCATACAGTATTGTTGTTGAAGTGTACAGTGATCTTCTGGTTCTGCTCATTTCACTCAGCATCAGTTGATTTAAGTCTCTCCAGGCCTCTCTATATTCCTCCTGCTGGTCATTTCTTACCGAGCAATAATATTCCATAACCTTCATATACCACAATTTACCCAACCATTCTCCAACTGATGGACATCCATTCATCTTCCAGTTTCTAGCTACAACAAAAAGAGCTGCCACAAACATTTTGGCACATATATGTCTCTTTCCGCTCTTTAGTATTTCTTTGGGATATAATCCCAGCAGTAGCGCTGCTGGGTCAAAGGGTATGCACAGTTTGATAACTTTTTGGGCATAATTCCAGATTGCTCTCCAGAATGGCTGGATTCTTTCACAACTCCACCAGCAATGTATTAGTGTCCCAATTTCCCCACATCCCCTCCAACATTTGTCATTATTTGTTCCTGCCATCTTAGCCAATCTGACAGGTGTGTAGTGGTATCTCAGAGTGGTCTTAATTTGCATTTCTCCATTCAGAGGGATTTTGAGGTAAAAAAATATGGGAGAAGAGAGATCACATGATAGGTAGTCAAAAAAAAATTTTAATTGAGAGATAAGGTCCTCTGCTGATAAAGAAAAAGAGAAAGAAGGTAGAAGAAGAGACTTGAGAAGAGAAGAGAAGGTTTGAAGTAACTGCTATAGAGAGTGCTATTGTGAATCAACCAAGAAAGAATAAAAGGATAGTGTTGAAGTAATGAGGACCCAGTCAAGACAAGGATTATAGTGGACTTTATAGTGGACCCTATCAAGGTGTCCTTCCTCAATAGTATTCAAAATATCATGAGTGAGAGTGGAGAAAGTAGAGACAATGGAGGTAAACCCAGAACTAGGAATCGGTAAAGTGTGAATCAAAATATGATATATGGGTAAAAGATTCAAGGGTAGAAGAGTGTGGTTTTTTTTTAGTAAATGAACTGATTAATAATAGATACAAGAGAGGTAAATGAAATTAGAGGAGTGATGGACTGGAAGTGCTGTGAGGGGTAAGGTGACTGTCCCTCAGTAAGAATAAATCTAGGTTTAGGAGAAGGGCAGAGGGAGAAATAGAAGGATGAGAGATTGATTAGAGAGAGAAGTTTCAAAGCATTGGATCATGGAGTTAAAACACTTCTATGTGATGGTGGGATTAAAGGTCTCAAAGGGCATCCCTGTTGTAAGTGAAGTGAGCTTTTCACTGGAATGTAAGCTTAAAAGCAAGAACGATTAAGTGCCTAAAGTGAAGCAAATGTTTAAACCATGGAAGTTGAAGAGGATTGTAAATTTGGAGATTAGGCCTTTAGAGGGAACATTGTGTGTGTGTGTGTGTGTGTGTGTGTGTGTGTGTGTGTGTGTGTGTCTGTGTCTGTGTCTGTGTCTGTGTCTGTGTGTCTGTGTGTGTAATGGGCAGCTAGGAGGCACAGTGGATAGACTATCAGGCCAGGAGTCAGGAAGACTCAACTTCCTGATTTCAAATTTCTCCTCATATACAAACTAAATGACCCTGGGCAAATCTCTTAACCCTGTTTATCTCTGTCTACTCATTTGTAAAATGAGTGAAGAAAATGGCAAACCATTCCTGTATCTTTTGCCAAGGAAATACCAGATGTTCAAGAGTCAGATATGGCTGAAAACAACTGAAAAAAAAATATATATATATATATATATCTTGAAGTTCCCAGTTATAAAGGTAGAGGTTTGCTTCCAGGGGAGCACTGTGAACCAGCTACTGATTTTCTTTAATAAAGAGGGAAGAAAGCCCAAGGGCTGGTACAGCAGTGCAAAAGGATCAATCAATCAATCAATCAAGTGTTAGTTTCCATATACCAGATACTGTGCTATATTTTAGGGAAAAAAGAACAAAGAATGAAGTAATTCCTAGTCAATATGAGCTTACATTGTAATATATACATATAAATATATATATATATATATATGTGTGTGTGTGTATAAAACATAAAATTCATAATTGCTATACTATACATTGTATTATATGTATGTTATATAATACATACATATATATGTATATATACAGAGTATTTTTGGAAGCAGGACACTAGCAGCTGGAGAAAAGCCGATGGTGCTTGAGCTGTATCTTAAAGAAAGAGAAAGATTCTATGAAGCAGAAGAAATGGGTGGAGGGTAGGGAGAAACTCAGGCAGGCAGAGGGAAGGCCAATGCAAAGGTATGGAGATGGGAGAGGAATGTCATCTGTGAGAAACAGAGAGAGACCAGTGTGACAAGATGGAAGAATGTAAAAAGAAGAATAATATCTAGTGAGCCTGGAAAGATAGAATGGGACCAAGTTGTATAGGACTTTAAAAGAGAAAAACACACTTACATTTTAAAGGATGTCCATCGATTTGGTTAATAAAGAAATCACTTGGTCAAGTCTGAGTTTAAGGAAAGTTGCTTAACAGCTGTAGGTAGGATGGACTGAAATGGTGAGAAACTTAAGGCTGGGAGACCAATTAGGAGGCTATTTATTGCAACATTGTAAGCAAGAAGTGATGAAGGGCTGAACTAGGATGGTAGCTCTGTGAATGGGAAGAATGGGTCAGATGTTTTGTGGATGTGTGGGGTGAGTAGGGAGAGTAAGAGTACAAGATAATGCTGAGGTCATCATCTTGATAGAAAGATGGAGATGGGTGGTATGAACATCAAAGGAAAAGGGTCCATTGAGTGATGGCAACCAAGGGAGGGTCTGGAAGAGGATTAAGACAAATCTTACTCATACCTAAGTGTATTTAATGGGTGGGTTGGGAAGGGGGGTTGTAGAATTTCTCCAGCGATGGCCAGGGTTGTGGTACCTTTTAGGGGAAGCCAAGCTTATTTGATCTCAAAATAATGGGGAAAGTATGAAAATAAGAGGTTGAAAGAGAAGATATTTATTAATGATAGGAAAATGTCCCTAAAAGATACAATCGAAGAAGTTAGCAGAGTGGGGGAAGGACTAACAATGGATAGATAAGGAGAGGAACAAGATGGATGAGATGAGAAGATGGACAGTTCATGCTTCCTTTAAGTGGTTCTACAGAGTAGTGACTACTAACTCTTGTCCCTAAAAAAACTTGGGATTAGAGCCTTTCCCTCCCAAAACTAAAAATAGAAAAGGAGGGGAATAAAGATTAGGAAAAGACCCTTGGTGAAAGCCCCTGCTTGTCCGGGTGCTCAGAGAAAATGGAGGGCCACATCTCTATTACAAGGAAGAAGTAGACCCCGAAGTAATGGGCTCCCAAATAGAAGGAGGTCTCAAACTCAAATTCTGAACAGGCTGGGGATAGGTCAAATGGTTCTGCCTTGGCTTCAGATCCTCAGCTCCTGGCAGGTCCCCAGGCTCTGGCTTCCATGTTCCAGAGGAAGATCGCTGCCCTGTTCCCAAAGCCTCATAGTAGACACTTTCCTGCTGTTGCATAAATGCTCTGGTCATCCAAGACTGTCTTTCCTACTGAGGACTGAGTAACACCCAGCACAGTTCTGAAATAGTTTGTCTTCAGTGTCTCCTCATTTACCTTGTTAACTGTGTGCTCCAAGACTGAGGTTGCGGACCTCCTTCTCCTACTGCTTCTCCGCCCTAGTGACTGCCAAGTGACTTCCTTAGCATTTTCTTTCTCCTCACCTTTCTGATACCAATCTTAAGCCCTCTTCCCTCTATTTGGTCATTTCTATCTTTAATGTATTAACTAACAAGGCTTACTATTTGCTAGAATGGAGAGAAAAGGTTAATCTGGGCCTGTGATTTTATCAGTGAGCCAATTAAGTGAAGCAGTATGGATAATGTGTTGGACTTGGACAGAAGATCTGAGTTCAAATTCTATGTCAGACATTAACTGTGTGAGCCTGGGCAAGGGTCAACGTTGTCAAGTTATCCATGCATATGTTTTGAAAATTAAAAGCTTTATAAAAAAAAATTTAATTAAATCTAGGATCCTAAAGTTGACTGAGGATAGAGAGATTAAGTAGCTTGATCATTGTCACTTAAACTAAGCAATCAATAAACATCTATAAAGCACCTACTCTGTACCAACATTAAACCAGTGAGGCAGATCACCACAACCAGCCCCTTACATCAGGGAACTCACAGTCTAAAAGGGAAGTCACCATGAAGACAAGTATACAGACAAGCTACTTGTCCAACATAAATTGGAAATAATCAACAGAAAGTAAAGAATGTTAGAGACAGGGCTAGAAATGAAGTCTTGCTGTTTTTCTTTCCAAAACACCAGGCTACCTCCCTCAGCCAGGGGTTTTCCATTTAATAAGGGATTCTTGACAACTGAAAAATCTTTAAATCCCAAAGGAGTAAAGCTGCAGTCGTGGGATGACAGGCAATAAAACTCATATTTTGAAAAAAGAAGGCTTAGCCTAGGGCCCTTTCAAATTATGCAGCACAAATCGCTTTCTATTTTTCCTACTACTAAGGTTGTTCAGATCTGAAATGGCTCTTGGCAATGTAATGGTGATAGTTGCCATCATCTGTGCCTCTATGAGTTCTCTCCCACCTTTCCCTTTTTTTCTCTTCCTCTCTCTCCTTCCTCCTTTCTCTTTTCATTCCCTTTTCTCTCTGCTTATTTCATAACTTTCCCAGTGGTTACTCTTGGCTTCCACAGACATTAGGAAGCACTGAGTGGCACTCTGAGCTAATAAGATTGCTAAACAGGTAATGCTAGAGAGGGTGTCAAAGATTATCCAGGGGAGTGAACTGCAAGGTGTCACCTGGAGAAATCCTTTTCATAAAAAAGGTAGAAGGGAGGGAAATGATCATCAAATTGGTCCCATGCCCTACTGCACACACCCACATGCAATATCAATTTGTACCTTAGTTATCTGTAGCTATAGCCAAGCAAAGAAAAGACTCTCTTGTTGCATTATAGAGAGAGAATGTGTAAAAGGAAACCAAACTCTGAGTAATTGAAAAACCAATAATGTTCCCGGAGAATAGATAATGAATCATACTTATGTCCTCTCTGCCAAGACTTTGGAGACAACTAGGGCAGAATCTCATATACATTGTCGGATGGAGTTATTGTATTAAGGATTTTTGATTTACTGTTTTTCTTTCGTATAAAGGAGAGTTCAATTCTTGGATTTTAGGTGAGGAGTTATTTCCACAAATGACTTTAATATAAAAAAGCATCAATAAAACATTTTTTAGGATTAAACCAAATTTTTCAAAAAGAAAATGAACTTCTTTTTCAAAGATGACTCTACATGATTTCCAAAATTATTTACATATTTCAAGCCAATGGATAATTATATTTTAAAATGTCTAATTGCAAATTGAGTGAACATGATTCTACTTAAGCAGATTCAAATATTTGTCCAAAATGTTGCTGTTATTTTTCCTGTCCCGTTTTAAGTCAAGAAATTCTAATTTAAAGGTTTTGAATATTTTTTTTTATTTTTGTGTAATTTCATAAGGGTTATAATTTTAAATAACAATTTCACTAATTTGTAGATTCAAGACCTTAATATTTTTAAAAAATCTATTTTTAAATGTGAGTCCCTTAGCTCAAACTAAACATCTCATAAAGGCACACAAATCACTTCCATCAAATACATCTAGATGATGGGGAACATCCCAACATCTCTTTTCTAAAGGAAAGTAAATAGTTTAGCAATTTCATTATGTTCATATTTCATGAGAAGAATCTCCAAAGTATTTCAAAAGGCAATGGAGTTAAACCATAATACTACTTAAGCTATCCCAGGGCAGTGTGGTGTAATGGATAGTATGTTGGCCTTGGAGTCAGTAGGATCTGAATCATGCTTCTGATACTAGGTGTGTGATCCTCGTCAAATTGCTTAATCTCTTTGAGCCTGAGTTTCCTCGTTTGTGGCAAAGCTAGTAATATCTACAGTGCTTCCCTTTAAGGTTTATTGTAAGGGAAAACATTTTACAATGTGACTTTTTTTTTTATTTGTAAGATAGCAAATATAAAGTTTTTCACACATCTTAAAAGGCTACATAAATGTCAGCTATTATTATGTTATCTTGAAGTCAATATCAAATGAAAACTTCCACAACTGTGAAACAATTAGACTCACCAACCAGTAAGTAGCAAAGTCTTATTTTCTGCTGGTTCTATTGCTCCCTCTAGTACAAGGCCAAACTTATCACCCTAAGGGACTGTCAGATTATTTCACAATCATCTGTCCAAAGTGTGAAGGTCTCTCAAGGGAAAAGTTTTTATTTTTTTAAATCTCTCATGACCCAGAAGATGGGGAGGCCATAGTCTTGGGGCTTAGAATCTTGGCCAGCAGTCAAAAAAAGGGTAAGGGAAGATGTGTTTACTTGCCGTGGGAAATGCAGGGCTTGCTGGAACATTGGAATGGTATTAAGAACTTGGTACATGAATAAGTTTTTGGTTTCAGAATGCCGGTAGCTGTGTGTTACAGTGGAGAAAGTGCTGTATTTAGAGTCAGGAGAAGGTTCAAGCTTAAATCCAAACTCTAGAGTTTATTAATTGCACAACTGTGGCCAAGTTACTTACCAAGTTTCAGTGTGTGTCCCACGCATATGTTAGAATATAAGATGTTGTGACAAAGACAACCTTAAATATAACTTTGTTCAATGATCCAATGACTTTCAGCATCAAAAAAGGAAGAAAACATAGAGTCACATGCTCATCTAAGGTGCTAACCAGAAATAACCATTGTTATTTAGCATGGCCAATGCTGGGAACAAAAATGAGCATTTTTTTATCAATAACAAAATTCTTCAGTTGCAATGTGGCAGAAATTTAAATTAGGCCTTTAAATTAGGAAGACCTGAGTTTAAATCCTGTCTCTAACAGACGTTGACATTGACCCAAAGCTCAGTTTTGTGGAATAGTGGAATAGAACACAAGACTGAAGTCAGGACATCTTCAGTTCAAATGCCACTTCAGCTGTGTGACCACTTATTAGCTGCGTGCCATTGGCAAGACAATTAATCTCTTTGTACTTCAGTTTCCTCAGCTATAAAATGATAGTATTGAATTCAATGAATAAGATCTCTTTTAGTTCTAAATCTATGATCCTGTCCTAAAGTAATCTCTATTCATTGCATCCTTCCTGAGAACATTTCAAAGCCTCACATATGAATTCTATAATCATTCAAAAGAGATAAGTCAAATAATAAAAACAAAGCAAATGAGAAAATGCTTATCACCTACACCACAATGTGAATTTGGACAGAAAGGCTTGGCAGGAAATCTTTTATAGGCATTTTTCTATAGTAAATAAATGAGAAATCTAGAGAATATTAAATCTGATTAAGGTTTTGTTTATTGCTTTCATGAAAGTTTTTCTTGGCAAAGAAAAATACAGTCTTAAAGACTTTACTGGGATAAGTGTCTCTTATAGGTATATCAAAATTATAAATTTCATGACTAGTTTGATTATGGATATTTTATTCAATAATCTTCTAAGTATTAATATCACATGAGATACTTATTTATTGAAAGTATTCCTCAGTGTCACAGACTACACCAGCATATCATCATAAGGAGAGTATTGATCTCAAAGAAAACTTGTATTTGAATCCTACCTCAGGTTTGGGGTCTTTTTTTAAAATTCTGATTGCCATGATATATTCTTTTTTTATAAATTTTATAATTATAACATTTTTGACAGTACATATGCATAGGTAATTTTTTACAACATTATCTCTTGTACTCCCTTCTGTTCCAAATTTTCCCCTCCTTCCCTCCACCCCCTCCCCAGATGGCAGGCATTCCCATACATATTAAATATATTATAGTATATCCTAGGTACAATATATATGTGCAGAACCGAATTTTATTGTTGTTGTTGTTGTTGTTGCAAAGGAAGAATTGGATTCAGAAGGTAAAAATAACCTGGGGAGAAAAACAAAAAATGGTAACAGTTTACACTCATTTCCCAGTGTTCCTTCTCTGGATGTAGCTGATTCTGTCCATCATTGATCAATTGGAATTGGATTAGTTCTTCTCTATGTTGAAGATATCCACTTCCATCAGAATACATCTTCATACAGTATCATTGTTGAAGTGTATAATGATCATTTCACTCAGCATCAGTTGATGTCTCTCCAAGCCTCTCTGTATTCCTCTTGCTGATCATTTCTTACAGAACAATAATATTCCATAACATTCATATACCATAATTTACCCAACCATTCTCCAATTGATGGGCTTCTGTTCATTTTCCAGTTTCTAGCCACTACAAAAAGAGCTGCCACAAACATTCTTGCACATAGAGGTCCCTTTCCCTTCTTTAGTATTTCTTTGGGATATAAGCCCAATAGCAGCACTGCTGGATCAAAGGGTATGCACAGTTTGATAACTTTTTGGGCATAATTCCAGATTGCTCTCCAGAATGGTTGGATTCTTTCACAACTCCACCAACAGTGCATCAGTGTCCCAGTTTTTCCACATCCCCTCCAACATTCATCATTATTTGTTTCTGTCATCTTAGCCAATCTGACAGGTGTGTAGTGGTATCTCAGAGTTGTCTTAATTTGCATTTCTCTGATCAGTAGTGATTTGGAACACTCTTTGAGTGGAAATAATTTCAATTTCATCATCTGAAAATTGTCTATTCATATCCTTTGACCATTTTTCAACTGGAAAATGCCATGATATATTCAATAGTGCCTATTTTGTAGTGGCTATAACTCTTTTTAAAAATAAATAAGGACATATTATTTTTACCATTGCAAATACTATCCTTTGTGAATGAATTGAAATTACTTAATAAAAAATCTATCAAGAGAAAACGATATATGTCTTGATCAAAAGTCTAATTTCTTTTCACCAAAGAACAGGCCTCCTTTAATAATAACCAAATGATTTAGAAGTAAATCATTTGATCAAGAGTATTTATTAACTCTTATTTTATGCCAAGCACTATTTTAGGTGCTGAGAGGAAATGGGAGAGTGGTACAAAGACCTTATATTCTAAGGCAAAAGCAATATGTACATGCAGTAGATGCAAAATAAATGCAAGGCCTTTTGGGGGAAGGTAGAAACTAATAGCAACTGAGACCAAGTTTTGTGTAAGACTTTTAAAAGCTAATGGAAGAGTTTATACTTTATCCTAGAGCAGAAGTGCCTTTTTTATGTCACGAATCCCTTTGGCACTTTGGTGAAATCTATGAACTTCTTCACAGAATAATGTTTTTAAATACACAAAATAAAATGTAGATGATTATAAGGGAAGCTAAAGGTTAATGATAATAGTATTGTGTTGTAGTATTTTTCCTTTTATCCACTGGGGAAGGCAATAGCCACCAATCCAGTATCTTTACCAAAAAACCCCCAGGGATAATGTTGGTGTGCTATGGTCCATAGGGTTCATATAAAGAGTTAGTTCAACAACAACAAAACACATAAGATAAAAAAGGAACAGAACAATAGTGATCTTTATTGGTGAAGATAATATACACAGTAATGAAATTATGATAAATTAAAGTATAATTAGATAATATCAGGGGTTCTTAACCCAAGATCCTTGAACTTTAAAAAAAATGTATATTTAATATTTATAATGTATAATATAATAATTTCATTATAATTGGTTTACTTTGTAATCCTATGCATTTTATTGTATGTATTTAAAGGCATTCTGAGAAGGAGTCTATAGGCTTTACTAGACTGCCAAAAGGGTCCATGACACAGAAATATTAAGATTCTCTGGATTTGAGGGACAGAGCCTCAAGGCAGGGATATGAGATAGAAGATCATTAAGCTGTTAAGATATGGAGTGACATAAGATTTGTGACCTTGGTTATAAAGCCAATAAAAATAGATGTGAAGGCAAAACTGACAAAAAGTTTGTAATTGACTACATGTTGGAGCCAATGAAAAGAAAGATGTTATCATTCAAATATTCTTTACCAGTCAGTTTCATTTAACAAACCTGGCTTTTCTGTGGAGTATGGATGTAAAAGTGGATTTTACTAGAGCTGAATGTCATAGTCATATCTTTACAAGACAGCCAACTCAAGTTCAATCTTATTACTCTGCCTAGAGACATATTTTTCCTTTCTTGATATTAATTCTTCCTTCCAACAGCTATAAGACAAATTTATAATGTCTTTATCTGATTGATGGGCAGGACTAGGCCCCGGAGCAAAGTAACTTTCTTGGGGTGAGTGAAAAGGTGAACAGCAGGATGAGAAGAATGTAACGTTTTGAACACTGAGCATTTGACTTATTAAGCCTGACATCATTCTATAATTATTATGTTATTAGAATAGGCAGGTTCCACAAGCCATAGGCAAAGTAGGCAAAAGTAATGCTTGAAGGCTTTAAGGTGCATCAACACTGATTTTCTGTTCTGGGATGGGGCCTCCCTCTAAGGAAGCCAGTGATATAAACATAAATAATAACAATAAGTAATAAACAGTAATCAATAGCTGTGATTTTTCACAAATTCACATAGAATTACAATATCAAAAGGGAACTTAGAGGACTTCTAATTCAATTTATACTTGCAGCAGAATTTTTTTATATTATCCCTAACAAGCCATCCTCCAGTCTTCACTCTGCTCTGAAGTAACAGAGAACCCATTTCCTTTGGAAAAAGGCTGTTTCACTTTTGGAAATCTCTATTAAGTGGGCTTTTTACATCAAGATAAAAATCTTCATGCCTCCATCTTCTATTTAGAGCCAACTAAAACATTCTGCTTCTGTGAACATATCCAATGCATACAATTCATTTTCTTATTTCATGATTTTGGTTACCTTCCCCAATAAAGTCATGCCTCTGTGTGTATTCAACCATCTCAATGTCTTCCTAAAAATGAGACTGTCCCAAAATGGAAACAGTCATTCATAGGTGGTCTTATTAGGACAGATGATAATGGATCTATTGCCTTCCTGATTAGGGTATGCTATGTCTCTCTTTAACGCATCTTAAAGTTGCTGTGTTGGTTCTCATATTATACTAACAATTAAACCTAATTAAAACCACTAGATCTATTTTTGCAGATGTGTCTAGCAATACCCCCTCTTGCTTATTACTTGAGAAATTGATTTTTTTTGGTACCCAGAGGTTGAACTTAACATTTATTCCTATTCAATATGAGTAGATTCAATCTTACATTCTAGACTGTCAAAAATCTTTTGAGATCCTAATTCTCCATTGAATACATTAGCTTTCCATTTCAACTTTAGATCATTGGTAAATTTAATAAATTTATCATTTGTGCCTTATCCAGTTCCCTGATAACAGGTGTAATGACTGGGGTATTGTATATTATCTGCAAATCCACAGGACTTCTTGGATAATGTCCTCCACACATGCTCAGGTCCATCACAAAAGTGAATAGTTTTTAAGTAGTTAGGCTTTGTGAGAGACCTCACAAAGTCCTTTGAGAAGGAGGATAGGAGACAAAGGGAAGAGAAGAATTAATCATTCAATTAACAAAGTTCTCTTTCAGAAAACCTACTGAAGCAATGTGTCCTGGTAGATTGTAGCACAGACCTGAAAGTCTGAGTTCTAGACATCAGTCTCACCAGTCAATTCTGTGGTCCTTAGCAAGTGTTATGTTTAGTCTCTATGATGAAGGAACACTGAAGCTCCTTTTCAGGTAAATACAATAGAGACTTTGTTTGGATTCAGTGAGTGGTAGGCTATTTACAAATATTTACATGGATGAGACTTTATGACTTGTGAACACAAACTTGCATTCCTGCAGTTGGAAACATTCAGAGAAATGAATATATTAAAAAAGTAGTTTTTAATGTGCAACAAGAAAATGGTATTTACACACACATATATTGTATCTAGGTTATATTGTAACACATGTAAAATGTATGGGATTACCTGTCATCGGGGGGAGGGAGTGAAGGGAGGGAGGGGATAATTTGGAAAAATGAATTTTAAAAAAAAGTAGTTTTAAGCTTGTTATGATGATCTTTATATTTCATTTTACTAGATCCTCTAATGTTCAGGACTTGTTCATTCTCCTGCCTTCTTCACTCTTATCTATATTTCTCCTTTGCCTCTAATTTTTAATTTATCATCTTAAGACATTTGGATTTTAGCATTTCTTTTAAAACAGAAGATGGGAAAAGCACAAAGGAAGAGGAAATAAACCTAAATGACAAAAAGAGAAGCAAGATCTAAACTGTAGTAATCTAGATGCTCATTAGAAGAACGATAACCAACACAGGGAGCCAATATCTGTACCAAAGGGGAAGCTTTCTCTCTGAGATAGATCTTTTCTTTTTTACATATTTTGAGAGTTAGTAAGAACCTCAATAACCATCTCATCTAACCCTTACCTGAAAAAGGACTCCCAATATAATATATCCAACTAGTCATACGATCTCTGTTTGAAGATCTTTAATGAGAAGGTACCAATTACCTTCCAAGGCAGCCTCTTTTTTTGACAGCTCTAATTGTCAGAATGGTTTTCCTGACAGAAACAACCAATCAGAAAAAAAAAAAAAAACCTCAAAAAAATCTTCGCATTTTGCTTTGCATAAATTTTGTATATACTTATATACATATATATATACATATATATATATATACACATATGTATGTATGTATGTATTGTCTCTCCTAATAGAATGTAAACTTTAGGAAAACAAGGATTATTTAATTTGTGTCTTTTTACCCCAGCTTCTAGCACAGTGCCTGGACCATTATAAGTATTTAAATGTTTATTGATGGATCAGTTGACTGATTGATGATATTAGCATTTCCTCCAAAGTGGCTTCAAGATTTCCATGTCCTCTCTGCCCACTAATTCAATTTACCCAGGGGCTAGAATTCTAAATTATACATATACTTAAGAGCACATAAAAATAAGAGTATAATATTATGCTATTATATTTATTTGTATGACAATTGAATAGCACAATTTTTCCATGCCCTTTCACAGAGATTCTCTTGTTTGATCTTACTCTGCTTCCATCTTCTTGCCCAGCTACATTGGCACCTGATAAAACAGAGACCATGCCCTGGAGGACCTAATTTTTTGAGCTCCAGAACTCTTGCTTTGGTTCTCCTAGGATTCTCATTAGTGAGTGCTTTACTGGTGGTCCACTATACCATGATGCTTGCTCTAAGCCACATTTCACTTTACTCTTCTACCATCTCTAGCCCATTTGCCTCCATTTTCAGTTCTTGAACTATAATCAGATCAGCACTATCATTGTTACTGAAAGGGTATATCAATCTACTCTCTTTTGACTTCATCCACCATCATAATTTTCTAAGTAAAAGTATCCATTTTTGGTTATTATTCCCCTTTGTGTGTTGCTTCCTCCTATTAGAATGTAAGCTCAGTGAGGGCAGGATTAATCTTCACATTTATTTTTGTATCTTTACACACGGGAAGTACTTGATTTTTTTTTTGTTCGTTAATTTATGAAGAAACTGAAACAACTAAAGATCATATGATCTAGCCAAAGTCATACAGATATTAAATGGCAGAGAAGAAGCAGAATTCAGTTCTCTTGACTACAAGTTTAACATATTTTCAACTACAGAATGAAACATAAAATCACTTGTTTAGATCAAGAAAACTTAGTAGTGGACTGAGAAGTTACACCTAAAAGTTAATAAACAGACGTTTATGAACAAAAGCGAATGTGTCAAAAGAATTTGTGAAGGTTAGAAGGAAAAAGAAATAACCATAAATTCAGAATTATTTGAGGAATCATTAAAATAAGAATTTTATCACGGAACTGGGCATTATACCAAAACAAAAGATTAATCAAGAATGAAAAAATCAGAAATAGTGTCTGACTCTTCCAGACAGTTCAGGGTTGTCATTTATGGAGCCTATAACAGATAGCTCTATAATCATCCTGAGATCAAAGACTTTGCCTATGCTTACACTGTAAATTACTAACCTCATCAAAAACCCATAATTAACATGGAGCAATCAGAATATATCAGACATGAGGGGAGGATATACTTCTTCACCATTATAGCTGCATGCCTGCCAGTACACACCACTGTATAGGAAAACCAATTCAGGGGCATCCTCCCAGGTCCAGTCACCACAATGTATATCTCAAGAGTGCATTTGCTTCCCCCAATTCAAACTTGAATGATGCTTAAACTATCTTTCTCTCAGAATGACTGAACCCTTGAGTACACTATCTTCAGTGCTCTTGTCCATCATTCATCTCTTTTTGTCTCATGTTAAAGTATATCCAGTCATAGGTCTTTCTCACAGTTATCAAAATGGTATGTGATATGCAATATGTAATTTTTCTGTCACTGGGATGAAGTACTCCATAATTCATGAATACATTTGTGTTTCAAGGAAATGGGTGGCATTGAGGATACTTTCTAGATACCTGAAAGCATTCCCTACTTTGGAATGCTTATATTTAAAAACAAGATGAGTAAGAATTATACAACCCCCTGAAATGTTGAGTTCAGAGATAGCAATCCTTCCTTCATGCTTAGCGACCTTTTCTCTGGTGCATTTTCACTTGTGCCTGTTACTGCATATCAATTTTCTGCTTAATGTGGGTGTAGATGGAGAACACCAAGTCTCTAAATAATTTTGAACACAGTAATTACTCAATAGATTCCAAGATAGTACTGTTTATTCAACCAACCTATTGTATAATCAGGTTTGTCTGTCTGGGGAACCTAATTTACAACTGTACTTTCTCTCTTAATATTGGTTTGTCCTTTTCTATGGAGACTCAGAGTTAATTTTCCCAGCAGGGCCCTATATGATAGTAGGAATGGAGAGCCTTTCTGAATTCAGGACTTTCTCTACTAGGAATATATATATTTAACACACACACACACACACACACACACACACACATATATATATAAAACACACACACACACACACACACACACACATATATATATATATATATATATGTCTCACAAAAACTTACTCTTTCCCTATTTGTTGCCCACACCCAAGTCATTTCCATTTATTTCAAACCTATTTTGGAATGTAGCACCTGGAACCCATCCCTCATCCCCCATGTATGTGTCTAAGTAAGCTAATCCAGGTTCAAGGCACTCTGTGGGTCAGGACACATTCAAAACCATAGCCTGTGAGCCACCACCAATATGTATACTTTTGATAAGTCGATAAGAAAAGACTGATTAATTCAAAGCCAAAAACTCAATCAAATAGGAGGGCAAATTGGTAAATTTTTAAAAAGTTCCACTTGCCCAAAAAGATATCATATAATGAGTACATGCACACGTGCAGAAATACATGTGATCACAGAATCTGCATAGGAGTACACACATTGAAAAGCATATATATGAAGGCTCACAAGTCAATGTATATTACTAAGGCATATGTATAGAGGGTTTGCATTTGACCAAGGTGTGCCCAAAATAACTCACTGATCAATCAACAATCACTTATTACTCATATCTTTGATGAGACAGAGTTGCCTATACTCTCCACATTGTCATACTAATCTTCTGTACTTTGCTGACTATAACGTCCCTGATCTCTTCTTGGTATCAGGCCATCCTCTCTGATATGGATCACTATTAACATATAATTATGTTTGGTCTTCAACTATTCATATTCTTTGATCTGCTACACTTTGCTACCATGTGGTAAGGTAAGACTATAGGCAAGTGAGGGTTAACCTCCTTTAGATCATAAATATAGTTCAGGTGCTAAAATAATCATACCTATCTAAGCATCCAGGAAAAGCTATCAGAAGTCCTATTTTTAATTCAGTCTTTTTTTTTTTTTTTTTTTACTAAATCTTCTATTTCTGGATAGAGCCCTCCAGTGAACTATCAGATTGGGGCTATAAAATTCTTTTTCAATTCTGTCAAATCCCATTTGGAGACTTCATCCAATAATAAACACAAAGAAGTTATGCCATTTTGGGGTGAGGGAGCTCCTTCAAGCCCCACAATTCTCTTGGTTACTATGAAAATTAAACCAAAAGCAAGAAGCAAGAGTTAGGTGAGTCTAAGAACTCTTCATTAGACAAATGCATTGTACTCCTATCTTTAATTATGAATACCCTGGTACAGCAAAACCAATTGTCTTTTTTTAGCATGACCAGATTTCGTTGATTTCCCTTTAATAGTGTGAGATTTGGACTATAGTGTTTTAGATCTTCTACCTATTTTAAATGTAAGTAGTGTTCTCATTATTCTTCACCCAAAATCAATAACCACTGGGATTTCCATGGAATAAGATTGTATGAGAAAGAGAGTAGGAGAAAGATTAAAACTGAAGAAAAAGAAGAAATTGTGAAGATAATTTGTATGGTTAGGAAATTGTGAAGAATTCCAGAAAGTGAGTTTATTGAGGAGAAATTTGAAAAGACTGAAGGAGAAGTTGAAGAAGGGGAAGCAGGTGAAGGAAGAAAAATAAAAAGGAGAAATAGAACAAGAAAAGAATTGGAGATGAAAGAGAGGGATCTAAGGTGGAAAAAGAAGAAGAATAGTAGTTGTTGTTTGTCCTTCGTTCTCAAAGAGGACCATGACATCAGGGAGATGGTGCCATGACATGCAAGTAAATTGGATTTAAAGAAGAAGAACTGTGCAAAGTCAACAGCTTCACTTTCTCCTCCAGATATATCTAGGTCCAGTGGCAAGATATTGACCAGAATAGCTGATATCTTGGTAAGTTTCAGGATTCAAATGTACATTCTTTTGGGCAGAGCACTCATAGATAAGGCATGGTACTCTATGTGAACAGAGGGAAAGGAAGGGAAAGAAGAAAGAAAAGAAAAGAAAAGAAAAGAAAAGAAAAGAAAAGAAAAGAAAAGAAAAGAAAAGAAAAGAAAAGAAAAGAAAAGAAAAGAAAAGAAAAGAAAAGAAAAGAAAAGAAAGGAAAGGAAAGGAAAGAAAAGAAAAAAGCAGCTGTGTTGCCCAAGTGGCCAGTTCCTTTGGAATATTATTGTACTGTAAAAATGATCATTATATCAGAGAACCATGGAAAGACTTATATGAACTGATCCAGAATGAAGTCAGCAGAACCAGAACAGTTTATAATATGAAATCAACATTATAAAAACAAATAATTTATAAGAATTGTATAAACTAATGAATAATGAAATCTGTAGAACTAGAAAAACTGCAATAATGACACTGCCAAAACAATATTGAAAGCTGTAAGAATTTGGATCAATGCAATGACTATTCATTATTCCAGAAGACTGATGGTGGAACATGCTACTCGTCCTCCTGGAAGAGATTACACATTAAGGGTACAGAATGAAAAATATTTTTGACAACAACTAATAAAGGAATTTGCTCTGCTTGAATATTTGTTATGAGAACTTCATTTTTCTCTTTTTTCTCAATTAAGTGAAAAGGAGAAAAATAGATTTCTGTTAATTAAAAATATATATATATTAAAGAGTGAGAAAATGGTTAGCCATGGAATCAGAAAGGTCATAATCTATTTCCTTCTCTCCTGCTAAACCTACCTAGGTATATATTTACTCCAGTGGAAATTCCTTTACCATAATCATAGAAGCTCAGATTCAGAAAAAATCTTACAGGTCTCACATGCAGCACTCCTTCCTCAATGACTTCAGCTCCTGATTCACAAGTGTCTTCATCCTTTAATTTGATTACAATTACTTCAATCTCTCCTTCATCCTTGATAAGTGCAACATTCACAATTTTGATCTATCTAATATTCTAGCTAGGTGGCATAATAGATAGAATACTGGGCATGGAGTCCTGCTTGTCTCAGTTTCTTCATCTGTAAAATAAACTGGAGAAGGAAATGGTAAATCACTTCAGTGTCTTTGTCAAGAAAATCCCAAATGGGGTCATAAAAAGTTAGACAGGATTGAAAAAAACTGAACAACAATTTCCTAGCATTTGAGATCATCAATTTTATGATTTTTATCTCTATTCTTCCTATAACCACACAAAAACTTAACCACATCATAGATTTCAATCAAATCCTAATACCATTTTCCTTTCAAGATCCTGAAATTCTCTTTCTAGTCATAGTCTTTTTCTTCCTACTCTCCCAATGATCTATTTGTTCTAAACTTGATTTTCATCTTCAGTCTGATGGCATCACTTGGGTTCCTCAAATCCTTTTCTTCCAATCACAGAATCACAAGAATTTTTTTAAGTTGGACACTAACTCAGTAGACATCCAGTTCTACTTTTTAAAATAATCTTCATGACAACATGCCTCCAAAATGATTGTCCAGCCTTTAATTGGAAGCTTCTATCAAGGGAAAGTTCATTACCTTCTGAAACAGATCCAAATATCAAGAACTTCCATATCAAGCATCAATCTGTCTCCATTCAACTTTCATCTGCTTTTCCTAGTTCTGACCAGTGGAATCAAATAGAATACATCAAAAGTGAAGAGCCCAGGAAAAAAGAGAAAGCAGAATAGAAGAACAACTTGAATTGAAGAAAATGAAAGTAAAGTCCTGCTTGTCTCAGTTTCTTCATCTGTAAAATAAACTTTACTTTCATAAAGACCAGAGGAGAAGTAGAAGGAAGGAAAGGGCTAGAAAAGAAGAAGGTATTTGACAAGAATATATAAGTATGACAGTTTAGTTATACAAAGTAAGAAGTTAATAAAACAATGGAAAGAAAAATTGAGCATAACTGTCAGTATTAAAGAGATGTAAAAAACAAAGAAAGTGATTTTTTTTTTACAAATTAAGATCTACAAGCAATATGGCACAGTATTGTTCAGTGGAACAAGAGTATCAACAAAGATATAATGACCTCACTCTATACAAACTATGCTTGGTACAGAGTATGTGATGTTTTAATGTGGACTGATCTTCCTTTTAGAAAATAAAATGAAAGCATTCAGTGAATATCTCTCTACCCTCCAGATTATCAGGAGAATTAAGTGTTTCATTAAGGTCAAGGGGAAAGGAGGGGGAGAAGGCAGTGAGAAAACAAGAAATTGAATAAATAGAGGGAAATGCTGACCTATGTCAGGTCATATAGAAGAAAGAGGGGGAAAAGTACAACTACTGAACACTTGAGTCTAATTTAGAGATCTATGGTTCTTCCTGAAGAGGAAAGAACTGAACTCTCTGAGGAGAAAAAGTTGTTTGACCTCTGAGCAATGATACTGTGCATCCATGAATGCTGTTGGTTGAAGGTCAGAAGAAGAAATGCAAATGAAAGCGTAGCAACTCCCTACTGAGACATACTAAAGCATCTGTTTTTCATACCGTTAATAACAGTAGAGAGATCTGCTACCTTCTTAGGATATATATCCAAGATGTAACAGGGAAGTTCTTAAGATTTGTTCAATTAGGTTATTACTACCCAATTCTACCAGTCCATAAACATGTAGTAAGCACTTACTATGTGCCAGGCACTCTGAAAAGCACTTAAAATAGAAAGACAAAGGAAGCTCTGTCCTCAAAGAACTTGCAATCTAATTCTGGGAGACAATGAGCAAACCACTATGATTAAACAAGCTATATAGTAAGAAATAGGAAATAATTAAGAGGGAAGGATCTAGAATTAAGGGGGATTGAGAAAGGCTTCCCTAGGTGAAATTTCAGCTGGCACCTAAAGGAAGATTTCTAGTGATTTATGTGGACACAAATCTAAAGCTAAAAAAAAATCTAGAAAATAAGATTGGGCAAAACTGATTCCTTAGGGATATATGTGCTGTTTTGATCACTGACCTTCATTGAAGGCAAGGGCTTCAGAAAAGAAAGCAAATTTGGAAGTAAAACGTTGATTAAATAGTATTTGAAAATTGGATCATGGTTTTTATACTATATATCTGTGTGTGTGTGTGTGTGTGTGTGTGTGTGTGTATGAAACATATAATACACATACAGATGTATATGTATCTTCTCTACCATCTTTTCTGACATTGCCACCAACAATTGCCGAAACAAAAGGAGATTGACCACATAGCACCAGGGGCCATTTTATATTTTTGTTTCATCTGTTGCCAGGACTTACAATAATTCAGTTGATGCCAGAAGCAAAACTTAGACATCAATGCAACCTGGATAAGATTGAAGGTAAATCAGAGTCTGAAAGTCATGTCTAGAGCTGAAATAGACACAACTATAGAGTTCTACAGATGTAATGATCCAAGAAGAGAAAAAGAGACCTAGTGAGATAGAGGAAATAGTAGTCAATGGATGTCAGGAGGTTGTGAAAATGCCATATTCTTTGAACAAGAAGAGTTGAGGCAAATGGAAGACAAAAAAAAAAAAAATGTAGAGAGCAACTAGATAGCATAGTGGATAGGACACTGAACCTGGAGTCAGGAAGACCTGATCAAATCTTACCTCAGAAACTTATTAGCTGTTAACCCTGCTTGTATCAGTTTCCTCATCTACAAAAATGAGCTGGAGAAGGAAATGGTAAACACTCCAGTATCTTTGTCAAGAAAACCCCAAATACCCCCAACCAAAAATTAAACTCGAAATACAAAAATTAAAAGGAGAAATCAATAAAATTGAAAGTAAAAAAACTATTGAATTAATAAATAAAACCAAGAGTTGGTTTTATGAAAAAGCCAATAAAATAGATAAACCTTTGGTAACTCTGATCAGAAAAAGGAAAGAGGAAAATCAAATTGATAGTCTTACAAATGAAAAGGGGGATCTTTCCACCAATGAAGAGGAAATTAGAGAAATAATAAGGAGTTACTTTGCCCAACTTTATGCCAATAAATTTGATAACTTAAGTGAAATGGATGACTTTCTCCAAAAATATAGGCTCCCTAGATTAACAGAGGAGGAGATAAATTGCTTAAATAGTCCCATTTCAGAAAAAGAAATAGAACAAGCTATTAATCAACTCCCCAGGAAAAAATCCCCAGGGCCAGATGGATTCACATGTGAATTCTACCAAACATTTAAAGAACAATTAGCCCCAATGTTATATAAATTATTTGAAAAAATAGGGGATGAAGGAGTCCTACCAAACTCCTTTTATGACACAGACATGGTACTGATACCTAAACCTGGTAGATCGAAAACTGAGAAAGAAAATTATAGACCAATCTCCTTAATGAATATTGATGCTAAAATCTTAAATAAGATATTAGCAAAAAGACTTCAGAAAATCATCTCCAAGATAATACACTATGATCAAGTAGGATTTATTCCAGGAATGCAGGGCTGGTTTAATATTAGGAAAACTATTAATATAATTGACCATATTAATAATCAAATTAATAAGAACCATATGATCATCTCAATAGATGCAGAAAAAGCATTTGACAAAATCCAACATCCATTCCTACTAAAAACTCTTGAGAGTATAGGAATAAATGGATTATTCCTTAGAATAATCAGGAGTATATATTTAAGACCGTCAGTAAGCATAATATGCAATAGAAATAAACTGCAACCTTTCCCAGTAAGATCAGGAGTGAAACAAGGTTGCCCACTATCACCATTACTATTCAATATAGTACTAGAAACGCTAGCCTCGGCAATAAGAGCCGAGAAAGAGATTCAAGGAATTAGAGTAGGAAATGAGGAAATTAAACTATCACTTTTTGCAGATGACATGATGGTATACTTAGAGAACCCCAAAGACTCTGCTAAAAAGCTACTAGAAATAATTCAAAATTTCAGCAAAGTGGCAGGATACAAAATAAATCCACATAAATCCTCGGCATTTTTATATATCACTAACAAAATGCAACAGCAAGAGATACAAAGAGAAATTCCATTCCAAACAAATGTTGAGAGTATAAAATATTTGGGAATCCATCTACCAAAGAAAAGTCAGGAATTATATGAGAAAAATTACAAAACACTTGCCACAAAAATAAAATCAGATTTAAATAATTGGAAAGACATTCAGTGCTCTTGGATAGGCCGAGCGAATATAATAAAGATGACAATACTCCCCAAACTAATCTATTTATTTAGTGCTATACCAATCAGACTCCCAAGAAACTATTTTAATGACCTAGAAAAAATAACAACAAAATTCATATGGAAGAATAAAAGGTCAAGAATTGCAAGGGAACTAATGAAAAAAAACTCAGAGGAAGGTGGTCTAAGTGTACCTGATCTAAAGCTATATTATATAGCAGCAGTCACCAAAACCATTTGGTATTGGCTAAGAAATAGACCGGTAGATCAGTGGAACAGATTAGATACAAAGGACAAAAAAGGGTACATCTATAGCAATCTAATCTTTGACAAACCCAAAGATTCCAACATTAGGGATAAAAATTCATTATTCGGAAAAAACTGTTGGGAAAACTGGAAATTAGTATGGCAGAAATTAGATATGGATCCACACTTAACACCATATACCAAGATAAGATCAAAATGGGTCCATGATTTAGGCATAAAGAGGGAGATAATAAATAGATTAGAGGAACAGAGGATAATCTACCTCTCAGACTTGTGGAGGAGGAAGGAATTTATGACCAGAGGAGAACTAGAGATCATTATTGATCACAAAATAGAAGATTTTGATTACATCAAACTAAAAAGTTTCTGTACAAATAATACTAATGCAAACAAGATTAGAAGGGAAGTAACAAATTGGGAAAATATTTTTAAAAACAAAGGTTCTGACAAAGGTCTCATTTCCAAAATATATAGAGAACTGACCCTAATTTATAAGAAACCGAACCATTCTCCAATTGATAAATGGTCAAAGGATATGAACAGACAATTCTCAGAGGAAGAAATTGAAACTATATCCACTCACATGAAAGAGTGTTCCAAATCACTACTGATCAGAGAAATGCAAATTAAGACCACTCTGAGATACCACTACACACCTGTCAGATTGGCTAAGATGACAGGAACAAATAATGACAAATGTTGGAGGGGATGTGGGGAAATTGGGACACTAATACATTGCTGGTGGAGTTGTGAAAGAATCCAGCCATTCTGGAGAGCAATCTGGAATTATGCCCAAAAAGTTATCAAACTGTGCATACCCTTTGACCCAGCAGCGCTACTACTGGGATTATATCCCAAAGAAATACTAAAGAGCGGAAAGAGACATATATGTGCCAAAATGTTTGTGGCAGCTCTTTTTGTTGTAGCTAGAAACTGGAAGATGAATGGATGTCCATCAGTTGGAGAATGGTTGGGTAAATTGTGGTATATGAAGGTTATGGAATATTATTGCTCTGTAAGAAATGACCAGCAGGAGGAATACAGAGAGGCTTGGAGAGACTTACATCAACTGATGCTGAGTGAAATGAGCAGAACCAGAAGATCACTGTACACTTCAACAACAATACTGTATGAGGATGTATTCTGATGGAAGTGGAAATCTTCAACATAAAGAAGATCCAACTCACTTCCAGTTGATCAATGATGGACAGAGGTAGCTACACCCAGAGAAGAAACACTGGGAGGGGAATGAAAATTGTTAGCACTAATATCTGTCTGCCCAGGTTGCATGTACCTTCGGATTCTAATGTTTATTGTGCAACAAGAAAATGATATTCGCACACATGTATTGTACCTAGACTATATTGTAACACATGTAAAATGTATGGTATTGCCTGTCGTCGGGGGGAGGGAATAGAGGGAGGGGGGTGTAATTTGGAAAAATGAATACAAGGGATAATATTATAAAATATATATATATATATATATATATATATAATAAAAAAAAATCCAACAGGAATAAGTGGCAAAAAGAGGAAAAAAAAAAAAAAAGAAAACCCCAAATGAGGTCACAAAGAGTCAGACATTAACTATAAGGACTAAACAACAAACAACAACAAAAAACATCTAGGGACTGGCTTCTGAGTATCCGGGTAAAATGGGAAATGATAATAATAGGTAACATTTATAGTATAAGGTTTGCAGGCTACTTTGAATATATACTAAGAAATATACTACATATTAGTATATACTAATATACTATTTTCTTAGTATATATTCACTAACTCTGTTAGGTGACATTCTTATTCCATTTTACAGGTGAAAAAATTGAATCTGAGAGAGTTTGAATGACTTTCCCAATCACTCAGTAAGTATCTAAGACAGGATTTGAAGTCCTCTTCTTAAAACCAAATCTAGTGCTCTATCCACTTAATCAATGAGCTGCCTCTCAGATCCACCAGGGAAACAACAAAAGTAGGGCTGAACAGGCAAGAAGTTTGCAGCTAGGTAAGCAGATAGTTTGCTGTCTAGGAAATCTGGTATTAGGGACCAGGAATGGGACCAACCTGGAGACAGAGAGCTTAGAATTGCAGAACCAAGCTGTGAGAGAACTGAGAGGGGAAGAAAGAAAGGGCAACAAGATTCCATTTCTATCTCTCACTAATGTGGGTGTAGCTAGAGAGAGGAATTTATGCAAAACTAGATTCAATAGCTTGTCCCACAGAGACTGGATACTGTGTGTGACTCTCTCTTTTAGAGGCTATGGAACTTTGCAAAGTTACAGTTTAACTTCTATTTTTTGATGATTTTATGTGCAGCTGCAGAGTTCTATCATCAGTGAAAAACAAAGAGATTGTCATTCTGAAGTTACCTGTCATGGCTAGAGAAAGACTGCAAGAAAAAAGAAAAATTATTCCTTAACTGATATTAACCCTTATGTTAAGAATAAATAAGGACAGGATTCTTGTGAGATTTTTGGTTGCAAATCTTGAGAAGTGAATGGTAGGACTGTGTTCCAGAAATGAGAAATCTTCCTTATAATCATCAAAAAATAAGAAGCTATTAAGCACTTGTTATATGTCAGGCACTTTGCTAAACACTGGGGATACAAAAAAAAAGTTCAAATGTATATTCCCTGTTCTCAAGAAATCACATTTTGATGGAGAGACAACATGAAACTATGAACATCTCAGATAGATATGCATAGTATAAATGGAAAGGGATGTTAAAGGTGAGACACTAGCAATAAAGAGGACCAGGAAAGGTCTCTTACAGCAAGTGAGATATAAAGTGAGTCAAAAAGAAAACCAGGAAAGCCAGAAAATGAAGGTAAAGAGGGCTTAAGGGTAAGTCCAAGCTTGGGGGATACAAAAAGCATAAAGATAAGGGATAAAGTATCATGTGTGAGAAATAGCAAGTAGGCCAGTGTCATTGGATTGCAAAGTATAAAAAGACTGAAAAGATAGGAAGGATGCAGATTATTAAGTGCTCAAAAGTCAGATAAAAGATACTGCATTTGATCCTGAAGGTAGTAGGAAGCCTGGAGTTTCACTGAGGAGGGGGTTGACATAGTCAGACCTCTGCTTTAAGCAGCAAAGAGGATGAACTGGATTGGGGAGAAATTTGATGGAGGGAAACCTACCAGAATGTTATGGCAAGAGCTTAGTCATGAAGTGATAGAAGCTTGCTTCAGGTTGGCACCTGTGAGAGTAAAAAGATAGAAGCGAATGCCAGAAAATCTGTGAAGGTGGGAATAAGTAAGACTTGGCAACAGATTGAATGTGTGGACTGAAGGAATTGAGGAATGGCTAAGGTTCTGACCTTGGTGACTGGACAAATGATAATGCCCTGTATAGTAACAGGGAAGTTAAAAAGAGAAAAGAATATAAAGTAATGGTAACAAAAGTGATTCTGTCTATGATCTTTCTCACAGCTAAAACTTTGTAAACATTTAATTATGCCTTTATGTTATTATTGGTTTATTTTGCTAACACAATATGTAGCTAATAACTTTGATATTTATTTAAACTTTGGAGCTTGAGGAGATATGTAAAAATATGTATATGTATACATATCTCAATATATATTATACAACATCTGTATATATACACATATACATATATGAAGAGTGAAAGAGAAAAAACAATTGTGGGAAAAAGGATTTCTCCAGTTTATTAAAAATATGTCTAATAAACTTGGGTGAGAATTCAAATCTTTTTTCATAAGAAAGATGTTAAGATTTCAGTAATTAGTAAAAATTATTCAAGCATATCCCTGGATTACCTTAGAATTCAAGATGAAAAAGAGTTAGGAAATAAGCTAGCAGCAGGTAAAAAAGAGGTAATCACCATACATAGGCTAAATGTTGAGGCATTGTTATGGACATTAACCCATAAATCTATTACACTAGTGATTATAATTAAGAAAGTGTATTCAGGCACATCTGAAATCAGGTAGAAGTTTGGGGTAACTAGAAAGCAACCTGGGAATGGTGAATGATACCATAGAAGACAAGGCAAGAGCTGTGGTATGGGAACCATGCCTTTCAATATGAGAGAAAAGAATTGGGTGGACAAGTAGAGAACGGAAAAGCCCGCAGCAGTGAAAATAGAAAATTGTCATGAGCATGATTGTAGCAGAATACAGACTCCCTTATGTGGTCATCATGGTATGCATAGAGGGAGATTTTGTGAATTGTTGCTAGTACCCACATCCCATGTGTAATACTATGAAACAAGCAATGAAAGACAGGATTCTGTCTGGCAGAATGGATCTGAGTTATGGACTACTGTGCTTTAGTTTCTCTCTCTAAATCAGGGTTAGGGGACATCCAGCCTGCAAGGTTGTATGAAATACATGAAATCATTTGATCTGACCTGCAAGACAACCACAGGCAATGAAAGCTAGGTACCTCCCACTACTTGAGTTTTAAGTTGATAAATCTGAATGGTCCACAAATGATGCCATAAATATCCAAATGGCCCATGACAGAAAAAAAAAAGTTTCCTACCCCTTTAGTTTAGTGAGACACCAAGCAATTTAACCAAAGGATGAAGCAATAAGTGTTAAGTTTCCAGACAAGTGACTTGGACAATAAAATAAGACTAAAGCTTTAGAGAAGAAATATACAAGGATTAACAGTCATTTGTATTCATATGGCATTTTAAGTTTTACCAAATGATTCGCTCAGAACCCTGTGAGGTGGATAGTGCTAGTATTATTTGTCTCCAGTGTCATAAATTGGTCATCCATACATGGAGGGAGAAACAAAAAGGAAGACTTCAGCCTGATCTCCTCACTTACTGAGTGATTGGGAAAGTCATTCAAGTATACATACATACATGCATATATGTATATATATATATATATATATATATATATATATATATATATATATATATATATATATATATATATATATATATATATATATATATATATATATATATATATATATATATATATATATATATTCACATATCTCCCCAAACTCCTAGGTTTAAGTAAATATCAAAGTTATTAGCTATACATTTTATTAACAATGTAACCAATAATGACACAAAGACATAAATAAGTAATTACAAAGTTTTCGCTGTAAGATTTTAGAATCATCTTTGTTACTGTTACTGTTACTTTAAACCCTCCCCTCTTTCTAACTTCTCTATTATTATTGTGGACAACATTATCTGTCCAGTCATCAAGGTCAGAACCTCAGACATTCTCAATTACAGTCATATCTAGGACACACATCAACCAACCAGCCAGGTTTAGAGGGGAATCATACCAGTATCAGTAAATCTAAAGTTGTGTTAAAAAAAAAAAAAAGTCCAAAACACACCCCAGATCCCAGAATAGAGTGTACAGAGTGTGTGGGTTACAAAAATGAAAGGCAAGGAAGAAAATAATTTTGGTCAAAAGTCAGCCTTGGGTGGGAAGAATGAAACCAGCAAAACTGTTTCAAGCACTAAACTAGAATGTCTTAACTCAAGCCACAAATTGTTTAAACCTGTGAGCGAATATGGCCTGCTGGATTCCCAAGAGAAGGAAGGAGTTCCAAGCTGGCCCAGGACCAAGCCAGCCAATGTTGGCTGGGTGGGCAGGGTAAGGAAAGAGATGGGGTTCTGGTTCCAAACCTCTACAAAGACTGAATGAAATGTTAATACTGCTAGTATAGAAAGTTAAGGGTTAAAAAGAGTCAGATTGTTGGGACAGCTGGAAGTCATTAACAGCTGAGACCATCACAGAAACTTAGAGAGGGAGTGGGTGGCCTGGCCACTATTCAAAATCCATTCATCGAATCTTGGAGTTGGAAGGAAGGGCCCTTAGAGGTCATCCAGTCCAACTTCCCACCCCATGCAGGAATCCCTTTTACAATATCCCTGACAAATGATTGCACAGTCTCTGCTTAAAGTAGAGAGAGAAACTCACTACTTGAGTAGGCAGCCTTTCCCATTGTTACACAGATGACCTTGCTCATCTCTCTGGAGAAAAGCATGGCAGGTCTCCTCCCTCTTCTCCATGACAGCCCTTCAAATATTTGAAGATAGCCATTATATCCACCACCAATACCACCACTCCCCCAAATCTTCTCTTCCCCAGGCTAAACACCTACTGTTCCTTCAACCATTCCCTCTATGACATGATTTTCAGTGTGGTGCAGGACAAAAGAGTGATGGATTTCATGCTAGAAAACCTGCATTCAGGTCTCAGTTCTTTCACTTACTATTGATGTGACCTTGGGTAAATGTCAATTTTGTGGACCTCAGGTTTCCCATCTGTAAAATGAGGAGACTTAACTAGATGACCCCTGAAATCCTAAATCTATCTAAACTAAATCTATTATTCTTTGAAGGCACTTGAGCTTATCAGAATCTCTTTTAAAATGTTACACTTAGAACCAGCTAACATACTCCAGCTAAGACATGTCCAACACATATAGAACCAATGTGATTTGCCCTGGAAATGATTTGGCTCCACTAACAGCTATTTTGTTTGTGTGTTTTTTTCATCAATAAAACCAGTACTATGAATTTCTTTGCGATATTTGCCAGACTTTTATCCTCAAAATGCTATTGAATTCAATTTTTAAAAACTCCTTTTACTACTGTGGCTGGTGATCAACTTTGTTACTAGCTATATATTCTATTAGCAATATAACCAATCCTAACACAAAGGCATAAATAAGCTTTTTAAAATGTTTACATGCTTATACATGTATGTACTTATATGTACATAAATATATGCCACTTCCTCAAATGAAACATGATCTATTTGAATAGAAGAACTTCTATTTTAGTGTTTATGTTCCCAGTCTCTGGACTGTAGTAAGTGGTTAATAAATCCTTCTTGATTGATAGATTGATGATGATGGCAGTAATGGTAACAACAAAACAGGGTATAGTAGTCATTTCAGCTGAATTTTCATCGAAAGGTATCAGCTTGAGGCAAGATGTAGGAGCATCTGATTCTAAATGAAATACTCCATTGCTATCCACTCCCTTGACTAATCTCAAAAACATTCTTTTCATCACATCACCTCCTGTCTTCAGAAAGGTTTAGTTGTTTTCTCACTGCCAAATCCTCTAAATCTCGTTGATTGACCAAACAATAGGTCCCTAGCCAAGACCCACTTGGTCATGATTTGGACCTTGAGTGGCTCAGAGTGACTATAAATAGCAATTGTTTCTATTTGGGTCAGAAACTCTATCTGGCCAAATAGGGAAGACCCCTCTTAGATTTATTTTTTTAATTAGGTAAAGGAGACATTTCTTACCTAACTTTAATACTAATTAGGTATTGCCTCAGTCAAACTCACCCCTGTTAAAGACCTTAGCTTAAAAAGTCCAAGGTCTCCTACTGCATCCAGAGCCATCTCCAGCCATCCTGATCTAGAAGAGAAAGTGAGGCAGGTGACCTTGCACAGTCCCCTCTCCAACTCACTTGCATATCACAGCATCACCTCCCTGATATAATGGTTCTCTTCCAGAACAAAGGACAAATGATAACAACAGGATAAAGTTGCTGCATTCAAAGTCTAAGATAATCTGACTAAACCCACTTTTTCAGCCTTATCTCCCACTATTACCTGAATCCTATATTCCAATCAGACTGGTCACCTCACAGTCTCCTAAATGAATCTTGAGTTTTCCAATCTCCACATCTTTACTCCTCTGTATTCTCCAATCAAAATGCTTGCCCACTTTCTTTGTCTTTCTAAATCCTATTCATCCTTCAAGAACTAATTCATGCCCCCCCACCCATTCATATCAGCAAACATTCTAGACCCAATGAGCTCTCTTTCTTTATGAAATATGCTTAATATCTGTGCCACGTGTTTGGCACTAATAGTATACTTTATTGCACAATATTACTTAATTTTTATTTATGAATATTTTATATTCCCAACTAGGTTTTAACTACCTTGAGAGTGAGGAGCATGTCAACTTCTTTGTATGTTCACAGTGAACATCCACCAATCTAAACTTATCTCCAAATGTTCCCCACTATGAACTCCCAAGGCAAGAGCATCTTTATCATACTCCAAATATACCACTGCTTGAGGCTTACTCCAAGTTTCACGCTAATACTTAGTTTCCTTCTCTTCCCAAAATGGCTGTCCATCACTTCTGCAAAAAGGGACAGCAGTTTTCAAAGAATGACATTGCCACCCAGGGATGGTAGTTAGGGGAAGGGAGGAAATGTCAATGAGAAACAACATAAAATAGGACAGCATACAGTTGTGGCTCAGGCAAGTGATGGGAAATACACTCAGATCCATGCCTCACCTAAAGCCTTTCAAGGTCTGAATCTATACAAATGTTTTAGACAAAAAGCTAATGTAGCACTAAGATAAAGCTGCTCTATCACCCATGGTGTGTATCAAAGAAATGGAGATATTCTCTAATTGTCAAATAAGGTATAAGGAATAAAGAACAGAATTCAAAAAACAGCTCTGTTTGTTACAGATTTAAAACTGCCTGTGGATGGGAGAGAATGCTCCATCTGTCATTTAGTTAAGTCTTAGTATCTGTGCCTTCTGGGGGCTGAGGCCAAACCAGTCAAACCAGCTTTCACCAGCTCACACTATATAACCACCAAAGTTACATCTCTTACATCTTCCTCAATCTTCTCTAGCACACACTGATCTTCTTATCTCTGCTTTCTTGTAGCATTTATGGTCTGTTGCTGAGGTGAAATTATTGTCCCCATTTTATAAATAAGGAAATTCAGGACAAGATTAAGTGACTTGCCCAGGATCACACAGGTAGAAAGTATCTGAAACTAAGGTTTTTCTGACTCCAGGTCTAATGATCTATCCAATGCATGGCTAGCTACCTCTAAGGAATTGACAGAGTGACTACACCAAGAATCAAGAGGAGGATACAAAAACTTATGATTCTAAAAGGATTAGTTGTTTCCGAATCTACTTATTCTACTTCACAATGGGTTTGGTGGAGACAGAAGTAATCAGAAGTCCCTGATAGCAAGCAGGTAGTGAGATCAAGACTGGGAAAGCATCACTCTTAGCAGATACCAAATTTCAATGAATATTACATTCCATGTCTCAGACATCAACCCCAGAGTTTCTGTGCTTGTACTCATAATTTGCCCTACAGAAAGTCTGAGTTGGCATTCTATGGGAACTATGTTGTTATGCATGCCTGCTCAAGGGAGAAATTTGTTGCCCAGAACTCCTGGGTCTAAATGTATCCTATGCCTGGGATTTAGAAGAGTGGCAGGTTCATAGCTACTCAGTAGAAAGTTTTATTATTTTAATATACTTTATGTTCTCTAGTTATCAAGTGTTATTTATATACTTACTGAGCCTAATCTGAATAAATGCTGCATGTAATATCTTGAACCAGTTTGCTTCATTTTGGGTAAAGTTGACATCATAATGCTAAGGTAATATGACTAAAATTCATTGAAATATAGGGGAGTCACATCTTTCTTGGGGATTTGGATCTAAATTGAAAATAGTAAAAATTGCCTACTCTTCTACATCAGAACTTCATGGTGAACAGCCAGGAGCATATTGAAACAATGAATGTTAGGAAAGTTTGCAGGCAAGAGCCATCATTTCAATACAAGTTTTGGCCTTAAAGACATGTCATGTCTTTATGCATGACATATGTCAAGTCAGCATGCATTTATTCAGTGCCAGACATCATGCACATACAGTGAAAGATAAAAACAGTTGCTCTAAGTCATGAAGTAGGACTGGAAATGAGTTGCTGCTGACAAGACAACCATTTCTTTCCCCAGCAATAAACCCTTCTTTACCTTTACCCTAGATGGGAGTGAGAGAGGAAGGTAGGCATTAGTATTACCTAGTGGGGAGGGGATGCTCAGCTTTCAGAGGTGGAAGATTCTCAGCTCCCCTCTCACACTCACCCCAAGGCATTTATGGTCATTAAGTAGAATGGATGTGATCTACAAGTCTCCTTTCTCTCTCCTTTCTCTTCTCTTCTCCAACTCTCTCTTTCTTTGTGTATGTCTCTTTCTCCATCTCTCTATGTCTCTCTCTGTGTGTCTCTCTCCTCCTTCTCTTTGTGTGTATCTCAATCTCTCTTCTCCTTCTTCTCTCTGTCTCTGTCATTATCTCTGGGTGTATGTCTCTCTCTGTGGCTCTCTGTCTCTGTCTCTGTCTTTGTCATCCTTCACTCTCTTTTCTTTCTCTCTCTCTCTCTTTTCTCTCTCTTCCTCTCTCTTCTCTCTTTCTCTATCTCTCTCTGTATCTCTCTTGTCTGTGTGTTTATCTCTGTCTCTCTGTTTCTCTCTCTGTCTCTCTGTCCCTATCTCTGTCTCTCTCTGTCGGTCTCTGCCTGTCTCTCTCTCTCTCAATCCTCCCATCTTTATATTTCCATGTCTGTCTCTTTGTCTCTGTCTCTTTTTTTCTCTTTCTCTTGTCTCTGTCTGTCTCCCTCTCTTTATCTCTATTTCCATGTCTGTCTGTATTATCATAGTTGAATTCAATCTGCAAATGTGACTCTACTGTTACAACAAATTCAAAATGAGACAGGCTTAGCCAATGGGTTGGGAGATTATACACAAGCCCACACACCCTTTAACAAGAGCCACAGCTCCATAAAGGCTGAAGTAAGGATTGAAGGTCACTGTCTCTCTGGTAACCATAGAGAACAAACACAATATTTATCAAAGCTTCTACATTTGCCCGGTTCAGGTGGGGCTCCTGAGTGAATGGCTCTCAGTGCCACCTGGTGGTTTAAATGTTTAAGTGTTAGGTTAATGTGAGTTGCTGTTGACTTCAACTACTCCCATGAGAGACAGGGTACTCTACTTTTGCCATTGAACTTGATAGTCTGGGTGCTTTGGGAAAGACCTGGGGGATGTTGTTTGATTTTTTTTTTTCAAATTCAGTTTTGATTAGATTGTCCTAGCAGAGACCCTTTGTAGCTCCACCTTTGTGGGAACTTGCTCTAGGAATACAAGTGACCGCTCACCCTAAAGGGATTCTTAACCATTTTGTGTGTGTGTGTGTTATGGAACATTCTGGCAGTCTTGCTAATGCTATGGGACTCTCAGAACAATGTTTTTAAATGAAGAAAAAGTGCTTATAATGATCAAGAAAACTAAATTGAAATAGTTATCAAAATATTAAAAATTCCAAGTTCTTAGACCCACCACCCCTGAAATTTATCCACAGACCCCTTGGGTCCATGGATACCAACTTAAGATCACCTGCCTTAGGGAAAGACCTGAGCCTCGATGAAATAACTTCCTTATTGTCACATAGTTAACAAATGGCAGAGGCAGAATTTGAATCTAAATTTCAAGTCCGGTGGGCAGCTAGTGATGCAATGGGTAGAGTGTTGGGCCTGGAATCAAGAAAACTCATTTTCCTGTGTTCAAATCTAGTCTCAGACGCTTCCTACTGTGTCCTGGGCAAGACACCTAACCCTTTTTGCTTCAGTTCCCTCCTCTGTAAAATGATCTAGAGATAGAAATGGTAAATCAATCCAATATCTTTGCAAAGCAAATCCCAAATGGGGTCACAAAGAGCTGGAAATAACTTTTAAAAAATGATCGAAAAGTACAGTGCTTGTCCATTATGGCTCACTTATTTCATTCTTCCATTTGTTTCTCTAAAACCTTTGTGATTTTTCAGCCTTATGTTTCCTGAGCATAGGCCAGGAGAGTCTGAATAGAAAGGCTTTGCTTCTAACAACATTTCAAAGGATGGTTTTGACTCTTTGAAGTTCTTCATAGTCTTGGACCTGGTACACTAGAGCAGACTGGCAAGGAGCTCTTTGTGCAAATGGAAGAATCATGGGAGCTAGATGAATAACCTCTAGAATTGTCTATTTAGTGACTTAAGAGATGAAAGAATTATCTGTGGGTGAATAGGGATGTGAGTCTGGGTTTAAACAAAATTGGGTCAGGACTAGTGGGTTTATTGTATTTTGACTTATTTATAAGAATATCTTACAGTTTTCTTTCCTTCAAGTCCATGAAATATCCAAATTAATAACAGACTTTTATGACAAAACTTTTACATTTGCAAAGTATACTCATTTTCTTACTTGAATTTCATAACAACTCTCCAAAGCAAATATTACAGATATTATTATTCCCATTTTATAGAAGAAAAAACTAAGGCACTGAGAGATTAATTGGCTTCCCTATCCATTGCACCATATGCAACAGTATAGTCCTGATTTAAGACACCAAAGGCAGGTCCTGATTTTTTTTTTTAAAAAGTAATAGATGACAGGCTATAGAGATCTTTCTTTTTAAATATTTTTAATATCTTATGGGTTTTATGTATCTCCATTTCCCAGTATATTCCTCCCCTACTCAGAGATTGATTCCTTTTAACAAATAAAAAAGAAAGAGGGAGAAAAAATAACAGCAAAATTAATCAACACATCGAGTCTGATTGTCCTATGGCATTATAATAAGGTCATCCCTCATTCCCTCCCCCCAAAGAAGTGAGAAAGATGAATTCACTTATCTCTTCTTTTAGAGGTCACCTAGAACAATCTTTTGATTTAAGTATGGTCACTGAAAGCTGATGGTTTTCAGAAATATGCCAATTCTATGTTTGTTTTTATTTGGTGACTGAATGGGGCCAGGGGCAAGAATAGCTCTGCTTTGGGAGATTAAGTGAATAAACAGTCATAACCTCTTGTTGCTCACCCTGCATGTGGTTTCACCTGCAGCACAGGGTTTAATTTTGTCATCATTTTGCATTTGCAGCTGTGCCTCAGATCAACTGTGATGTCAAGGCTGGGAAGATAATTAATCCTGAGTTTATTGCGAAATGTCCAGCTGGATGTCAAGACCCCAAATACCATGTTTATGGCACTGACATTTACGCATCATATTCCAGTGTCTGTGGCGCTGCTGTTCACAGGTGGGGAGCTTTGAGCTATTTCAGGACCCAATGATCAAGGCGTGGGCTTAGAGAGACTGCACACAGTAAGATGGGATTACCTACTAGGGAAAAGGAATGAGTTGTTATGGTTCTCTTTTCATAGCACTGGTTGAAAAGGAGGATTGACTGAGTCTTCATTTAAAGTCACCTTTTAAAAAAAGCTCTTCCTTGGTGGAAGATAAATCAGCATTTCAGTGGTTTCTATTTAAATCTAAGACTAAAAGAAAAACAAATAGAATCTGATAAGATTAAACATGGAGAAAAGTTTTATCAATTTACCCATTAAATGAAGATGGGAGGAGAGAAAAGCTAAAACCTGTGAATGATAGTTAGAATCCAAAAAAATCTTGACAGTATACTATAGGATCATGCTTAATGATATGAAATTTAATATAAAGCTTTACATTTGGATTTTTTTAAAAAAAGCAGCTTTGTACAAATGAGAAAAACATTTTCTCTGTAATTTATGGTCTTAGAGATTACTAGGACATTTAGTAGTAAAGTAGCTAGGATCACATAGTTCAGAGGTTAGACTTGAACCTAATGCTTCGTAGCTCCAAGATCAACTCTCCTTCCTCTCCCTACTCCTCACTGTCTTTTCAGGATCCAAGATTTTAGAGATAGCTATGACATTTATAGAGAGAAATGGATAGAATAAAATAGATAGAAATTTCAAGACTTTAGAAATCACTGAGCCCAACCCTCATTTCAACATTGAGGAAATTGAGTCCAAGAGAAGTTGAGTGGTATTTGCTCAAGAACATACAACCATTAAATGGCACAACCAGTATTTAAATCCAGGTCCTCTGATTCCAAATCCAGTTCCCTACCACAGTACATGGTCTTGGTAATTCTACCAAAAATGTATCTGCCAAAGTTGGTTCTCAAATCATGGTTTAAGGCCTAGGATTTTTGAGACTGCTTACTATAGCAACCTTACCTAAAGTCCTCCTTACTCAACATCAGTTTTAAATAAGATTTTCAGAATGTTCTTGGATAATACTATGTCAATGGAGAGAAGAAAAAGGCTGGCACTGGTAGGTACCATCCTGACTTTTTATGTCACTGAAGACCAAAGCCACACTAGTAATTAACAAACAACAAGTAAATCCCAACTCTCATCTTTAACATTTGTGAGGCTTACATAATGATATTTCATAGTAGCAAACATTTTTATAGTTGACAACTACATGAAAAGTGTAGAGAATGTAAGATCCCTCTGTGTTTACTGTTGGATTCAATAAAACCAAGTCTGAAAACATTTTGGAAGGCTCTCCTCTAGCAAGGTATCTCCTGTGCAATTGTGAAAATAATGAAAGATTTTTGAATGATGGAAAAACAGATAACTTTGCTTAGCAACCTGCTGCTCATTAACATCAAGGTAGACATAAAACAGGAAACTGCATGTTTGCCATGGTTATTTGCCACTGTCAAGGAGAAAGCCCTTTGAAGAAACCATTTGAAATAGGAATTGTCACTAGAATTAGTGAATTTAACCATTATGTATCTTGAAGTTATTTTCTGGAGTTGAATTGTGGGTTCTTTTGATTGATACTTTGTTTTCTGTATTCAGAAATTCTATATTATTTCTTGCATTCTGGTATTAAGGTTTTTCAATTTGTTATGTTCTTCTGGGAAACCTGTAACTCTTAAGTTGTCTTTGGACCTCCTGTCTTCAAAATCAATGGCTTTTTCTTGTATATTACTAAATATATATAATATATATATAGATATATATATTATTGCATTCTCTTAACATTATTGTCTTTTGCTTCTCTTTTTCCCAACTGTCCTTCACTTAGGTATTTTTTAATACCAAATTACTTACCCTCTCTTTAGCTTCTTTAGAGAAATTCACCATTTTAAAGTTTTTTTTTCTCATTATTTCTTCTGTAAATGCTATAAATTCTAACATTTTTCCATTTCAAGCTTTTTCTCATCATTTTCATTTCTCCTTTGAACTATTCTTGTTGTCCCATGCTCTCTTGAGATTCCAGGAAGATCTGTGTTTCTTAAGATAATGGTTCAAATTCTTTTGTCATATAACATTTAAGAGACCTTTTAAATTTCTTTCAGTATTTAGCATTCTTTCTTCCTTTGAATTTTAATATCTTTTTTATTGATTTATCTCTTCATGCTCTAGGTTTCAGTTAAGTTCTCTTTTGAAATTTTGATGTTTCAACCTTTTCCCCTTATATTTCTTTGCTAGTGTGTAAATGTATGTTCTTCTATCTGCTTTTGCTTCCTCCTCACAATGTAGAATTTAGTTTTATTGGAGCTAATATCTTCCCTAAGTCACTTTTGAGTGAGTGTCCTTCAAATCCAGTGTATGTAGCTGATCCCCTAGTAGTTGCTTCATTCTTTCATTCTTTGGTTAGGCTAAATTAGCTTCTGCTTCTTTTACATGATTATGTTATCAAGACGGGTGTTCTGGGCAAAATATTTATAGCCCTTAGGAATTCCTCACCCAGCAATAGACAGACAGCAGCCCAATTCTTTACCCTTCATACACACATAGTGTACTGAGCAAAACTCAACATCTACTGCTTGCTACATTGGGATGGGGAATGGAAAAGGGTTTCAAAATTATGCCTTAAGAGTTTTGGCAGCAAGAGGAGACTTTCTGAGAAGTTTCCAGCCAGGTCCATGGATCAGTTTGTGTATCCCTGCCAGAACATGAAGGCTGGTGGGGAAGAGAAGCTGAGTACGAATAAGAATAACAATAATAATAAATAGCTTTAACATTTACATAGTACCTACTATATGCCAAGGACTTGCTAAGCACTTTACAAAATTACCTCATTTGATTCTTACAAAAACTATAGGAGGTAAGTGCTATTTATTACAACCCCCATTTTAGAGTTGAGAAAACTGAGGACAAGAAGATTAAAAGTGAGTAACTTGACTAGGGTCATATAGTTAGTAAGTGTCCAAATGAATTTGAACACCTGTCTTCTTGACTCCAGAACCAACAATATATCCACTATACATTAAAGATCAGTGTTTTCCAGTGTTCATTTATAAGACTTTTACTTTGCCAGATTCCTTTTTTCTTGTCCTGTGAATTCAACTATAAGTGCTTTATATTTTATACGTAAATTGTTTTTTGACATTTAGTAGGGAATAGAGAAAATGTCTACCCTTCCACACTTGTAGGTTATATGACCTGGAAATTAGAAGAAAGGATTTCCTATGAATGGCAAAATTCCCCAAATATGTATAAATGTCATTGTGCTAATTGAATCAAGTACCATAATGTTGCAAGATCTTATAAAAGAGAACCATTATCACACAAATGAATTCAGCCTTCTAGCCACACTGGAAAAAACCAAGTGGATAAAGAGTAAACTATCAGGTCCATAAATAGGGTTGGGATACCAGGACTTTATCTATGATGCCATATATAAAGGACATTAACAATACTTGTCATCTGTGAGCAACATAGGAACATCAAAATTTAGTATCTAGTTAATGAGCTTAATTAGCTAAAATAAGAAACGACCAAATGGCAGGCAATGAATTCCTTCCTAATTCTCTTTTTTTCTTATTTTCCTCCTCATCTGAGAGGACTCTTCATGCTGTTTGTTGCCAATATAATTTGTGATACTTGCCCCTGTTGCAAATTTCTAGAAACAAGATTCCTGTTGTTGATATTAATATCCCTCTTGTGATGCTGAATGACCATAATGGCAATAAGTTAGAATATCACAGTATCTGAAGAAGTAGAATTGAAGGTCACCAAAAGGGCAATGAAGAAAAATATGGTGTATAGGCCCCAGAATATCATCAATGAAAACTTGTGCAAAAACATAGCACAAAGGATGTCATCTAACAGATATATTCCTGGAAAAGAAGGTTGGTCAGTCCAATGATATGGACAAGGAATAAATAGTGGACAGTTTTCACATACTCCATTGATCAATAGTAATTGTCAATATATAATATCTAGAGGTCTAGAGAAGGGATTTCTACGTTGTTGGGTAGAGCTCTTATGATTGAGGGATGCAGGCAGTCAAGTTCAGTGGAAAGAATGATAGATTTGGAGTCTAATGATCTAAATTCAAACTTTGATTTTATTCCTTGCTATCTGTTTGATTTTGAACAAGTTACTTAACATCTCTAGGTCTCAGGTCATTCATATGTAAAATGAAGGACATAGACTAGATGAACAACAAAGTCCTTTCAGTTTGAAATCTATTGTTTCATGTTAAATGTTGCATAGAAGATGTGAATTGTTATCTGCACTGAAGAAGGGAGTGCCCATCTCAATGAGATTACAAATCCATGGGAGTGTAATGCTAAGGGGTTCCAAGCTGCTGTAATTAATATAATTACAAAGGGCTCAAATAGTTCCAATGAAGTTGAGGAAAATGTTAAGCTGTGAGGAAGAGAATAAATGTTTATATAGCACCTACTATACTACAAGTACTATGCTAAGCTCTTTTATAAATATTATCTCATTTAATAGTATGTGTGAATAAGAACTTAATTTGATAATTTTAATTGTGCTTTTATAATTGAGTAAAGACAGATACACCTAAATAAGACAAAGACAACTAAATAAAAGGAGAGTCCTATAGCAAGCAGAGATTAGCCTGTCCAGCAGAGATGCCTTGTCCTTTGAAGAGTCAATTTTGTTATCACTAATGTCACAACCCATGATAAACTTTTTATTTCAAGAAAAACTCCCTTTATCCCTATGTTGTCTAGAGTTTTTAATAAGAATGGCTGCTGTATCTTCTCAAAAGCTTTTTTATCCATCTGTTGAGATTATCATATGATTTCTGTTGATTTTGTTATTGATGTGGTCAATTATGGCAATAGTTTTCCTGATATTGAACTAGCCTACATTCCTGGTATAAATCCTACTTGATCACAATATACTGTGATATCCTGCTGATAAATTGCTATGATCTCATTGCTAATATTTCAATGAAAATTTTTGCATTAATATTCCTTAGGGAGATTGGCCTATAATTTTCTTTCTCTGTTCTGGCTCTTCCTGATTTAGGTATATAGGAAGAATTTGACAAAACTCCTTCTTTGCCTATTTTTCCAAATAGTTTATATAGTATTAGAATTAAATTTTCTCTAAATTTTGGTAGAATTCACTTATAAATCCATCAGGCCCTTGAGATTTTTTTCTTAGAGAGTTCATTGATAACTTGTTCAATTTCTTTGTCTACAATGGGACTACTTAAGTAATTTCTTCTTCTGTTAATTCTGTTAATTTATATTTTTGTAAATATTCATCCATTTCAATTAGATTGTCAGATTTGCTGGCATACAGTTGGTCAAAATAGCTCCTAATTATTGCTTTGATTTCTTTTTTTATTGGTGAAAAGTCTACTCTTTTCTTTTCTTTTCTTTTTTGGCTGAGGAAATTGGAGTTAAGTGACTTGCCCAGGGTCACACAGCTAGCAAGTGTTAAGTGTGTGAGGATAAATTTGAATTCAAGTCCTCCTGACTTTAGGGCTGGTACTCTATCCACTATGCCACTTAGCTGCCCCAATCCTTTCACTTTTATGCTAGTAATTTTTTTTTCCTTTTTGAAATCAAATTCACCAAAATTTTATCTGTTTTGTTGGGATTCTTTCATAAAACCAACTCTTAGTTTTATAAATTAGTTCAATAGTTTTCTACTTTCAATTTTATTAATCTCTTTTGAGTTTAGAATTTCTAATTTGGTACTTATTTGGGAGTTTTTAATTTGTTCTTTTTCTAGCTTTTTTAGTTGTATTGCCATGTCATTGATCTCCTCTTTCTCCATTTTATTCATATAACAATTTAGAGATAGAAAATTTCCCCTAAAACTGCTTTGGTTGCATCCCACACATTCTGATATGTTGTCTCATTATTGCCATTCTCTTGGATGAAATTATGGATTGTTTCTGTGATTTGTTGTTTGATCCATTCATTCTTTAGAATTAGATTATTTCATTTCTAAATGCTTTTGTAGTCTATCTTTCTCTGGTCCTATAGTGAATATAAGTTTTATTGCATCATCCTATAGTAAAGTCAAGGCAAGTATGTGGCTCAATGAATAGAATTCCAGGCCCAATGTCTGATTCATCTTATTGAGGTCAAATCTGGCCTCAGACTCTTACTGTTTTAGCCAGGGCAAGTCACTTAACCCTGTTTTTGCCTCAGGTTCCTTATCTGTAAAATGAGGTAGAGAAGGAAATGACAAACCACTGCAGTATTTTTGCCAAGAAAACTCCAAATTAGGTCATGAAGACTCAGACACAACTAAACAACAATAAACAATAAACATCATGAAGGCTTCATAAAAGGAGAAAGAACTTCCAGAGTCAGGAATCATAATATATTGCCACAAACGTGACTTAAGCCTCACTCTCATTGTAATTTAAGTCTGAGTCCATTCTCTCCAAGAATCTTAAGCAAGCAAAGAAAGAGTATTACCCACCCCCATTTGGGGAGGAGGATATCTTTGTAATTACCATTCTTATCATCCTCTTAGTAAATACATTTACTGGAAGCAGTTTTAGGTCATTCACTTTCTGTGAAAAGTACACCATTGGAAGCTCTAGGAGCAAACTCTAGCTATCAGGGTACCCTTAGAATTCTGAGAAAAGGTAAGCATCTAGTTTATGTACATACCCTGCAAATGCAAATGAAAATTAAGGGAATGAGCCTAAATATACCAAAGTATATTGATATAGCACATTAAACATTTTAAAACACTTTTTGCATCCATTATCTTTTTTTCTTCTCAACTTTACCAGGTAGATAGGGCAGGTCGTATTCTCATCACTGGATATATGAGGAAATTGATACAGAGTCCTATAAAGTGATATAGCTGGTCAGAATGCAGAATTCTAAAATTCAGATTTCCTGAATCCTAGTTCAAAGCTCTCTGCACTATACCTATCATCTTTAAAAATGGGCTACCACAGGAGCTAGAACTTCTCAAATTCTAATGAGAGAATGAAGTAAACTGTAGAAGGCAATGCAAAAATAGAGGAGCTGTCAGAGTTAAGTGGGACTAACCATTCCTTTTAGAAATGAAATTTTACTCCAGTTACAGAAGGTTACAGATTCACAAAACATTAAGAATTAAGAGAGATCATCTAGTCCATATAAGCATTGATGCAATTAAGAAAAGTGAAGTCCAAAAGGGGGAAGTGGCTTGATAAAATCATATGGCTATTAAGTGGCTGAGCTGGAACTCAATCTCAGCTTTTCCAAAGCCAATTCTATTGTTACTGGAAGGATCCCCTAACAAAGGACAATCCAGATGAGAAAACAACTTCAGTATAGGAATGATATAGAATATATCTTTTCATAGCCCAGGCATAACCTAGCTAAAGAAGAGCAAGTATAATGGAGAGAAATAGGATGGGGGGAGAGAGAGAAACAGAGACAGAGAAAGAAAAAGACAGAGACAGAGAGAAGAGAGGGAAAGAAGGCATGGGAAGGGAGGGAAGAGGAGAAAGGGGGAAGAAGGGAAAGAGGAAGGGAGGAAAAGAGAGAGAAGGAGGGAAAAAGGAAGGGAGAAAGGGAGAGAGGGAGAAAACAGATGGTCTTTGAGTACCAAGAAAAGAAGTTTAGGTGAGAAACCATTAGCTATACAAAGCTATTTTAGGTTGATAAACTCTCCAGGAAATGATATGGTGAAAAATTAGTTAGAAAGACATATTGATGTCCATTAAAAAGGCTTAGGTTAAAACAGCCTGGAACCTCTTGTTCCTGACAGTTTTCTTTTTCAACCAGAATATTCAGACTGTTTTTAGAGAGGATAAAGATGTCAAAAGAATTTATTCCTTGATGTAAAACTCATAAGGGAAGAAGCTTTTTTTTTTTTTTTTTTTTTTTTATCATGACTAGTTCTGTCACAGACAGAGTTAGATGAGAGAAGATGTGGGAGAGATTTGAAAGAGGATACTATTGTTTAGAAGAGGCTAATATTTTAGATGAAGGGATTTCAAAACAATAAAATGTTAGAGCCACATTCCATCTCTGATGATTTATTAGGCTTCCCTGACTGAATATTCCCTTGAATCGATTTCAGAACAAGAGGTTGTTGGACATATTTAAGAGAAGATAATTTTTCTTTGGCTCAGTCTCTTCCCAAAACTAATCCCTGTATTTATAGTGGTATCAAAGTAAAGAGAGATTGCTCAGGGATCGATGCAGCGGAGAGTCCTTGCCAAGAGACAGAAGCAGCCACATTCGCTTCTGGTCAGATCACCTACCATCAGAGCAGTATCTAATCAGAAACTAGAAAAGAAGTCTGAGACTTAATGGCTTCTGAACTTATCAGACAGCCTATAAGATTCTGCTAGTGATTCCTAATTTGTGTGCTAAGAACCCTTTGGGATATCTACAAAGTTCTTTCAAGAAGTACATCTCATGAAATGACTTGATTTAAGCAAACATTTCTTCCTTCTGCAGACAGAATAAATACTTTCTCAACAGGTGTAGATGTGTTACTTTTCTCCAAAAATATATCCAAAGCTATTCTGAGTAATAAAATAACATATTCACTTAAAAGCCTTCCTGAATTCAAATACACTTTATGCCATTATATATTTTTTCAGCTAATGGATGTTAATAATACAATCACCATTATGTGGGAAGTTTGACTTTTTTACATTGAAAGGGGTTTTCATATTTGAAAAGACACATTCACAGGAATATAGATTTAGAGACTGTCTAATTCAATGCCTTAATTTTATTGGGGGAAACTGAGGCCCAGAGAGATGAAGTGACAAAACCATATAGCTATCTATATACCCAGATCTTATAAATACAAATTCAGCACTCTTTTCATGGTAACACTAAGCAATAAGGTTCATTTAGTTACAATATTCCTATAAAACAGTCAACCAATGAAGTGGTTATCCATCTATTATACTGCCACCATTGTTGTAAGTGCATTAGAATATGATAAAATCATTAAATGTTGTCCTTGCCTTCAAAGAGCTAACAGTCTAGTTGGAAATATGAGTCAATTGAGTCAGCATAATATAGAACATAATTAATTGCAAAATGGCATGTTACAGATTTTCAAAGATTTCAAAAAGAAAACAAGAGAGATGACTGTGAGCTTTAGTATGAATGAAAGCTTTTGGAGATTGTGGTAATGGAGCTAAACCACAAAACAAAGTCAGGATTTACCAAGATACAGGAGATTCCAGACTGGGGCAGCAATAGAAGTAATGCTTTAGAGTCAGAAATCTTGGGCTTGTGTCCTGACTCTACCACTAATTACCTACATGACATGATTTTGGGCAAGTTATCCAACTTCTCTCACACTCAGTTTCTTCATCTATAAAATGGAAGGGTTAAAGTCGGTGATCTCAGTGGTCCCTTCCAACTCTAAGAATCCATGATAGTAAATATTTAGGGTTGACAGCAAAGATCAGACCACAATGTTTTAATTCTCTGAGAAGGTGTTAATTTGCATTGGTAGTGGGAGTTTCCTTCCCTAAAAGTATTCCCTTTATCAATGAAATCACAGATCTAGTCTTTATCCTTTTAAAACTACATTTAAATCAAAGGATTCTTGTTTGGAGAAATTTATATTACCCTCTTGAAATAGATTCACCTTTTCTGTGTTGTTTAGAAAAATTGGGTTTGAGAAATTTCAAAAAGAGAACTTATTTAGTATTATAATTTAGAAGATACTAATAGGAATTCCCATGAAAATAGTTTCTTTTGTTAGAAAAGGAAATTTTACTGGGGGGGGGGGTGGCATTCTTGACTGTCAGAACAATTAGTGAAAGAAATTTTAAGGAGATCAAATAGTAGGTTGTATTTCAAAAAAGACATTTCTATCAGTTAGGCTTTTGACTTTTTTTTATTTTTAATTTCTCTATCTCCATCTGTGGGTAGAAAGATGGAAGTCAATTTATTAATAGTTCTCTGGTTATGCAAGACAATTTGTAAGTGAAGTAGGTTTTTTTTCCTTCTTGCATCAGATGTAATTCTTTGTTCACAGCGGTGTAATTGATAATTCAGGAGGAAAAATCCTTGTTCGAAAAGTTGCTGGACAATCTGGATACAAAGGAAGTTACTCCAATGGAATACGGTCATTGTCCTTGCCCCGGTGGAGAGAATCTTTCATAATCTCAGGTACCTTCAAAATTGTTGAAATATTTTCAAAGTTGTAGTTGATGCCCCACTTTTCATTAAAGGCCTGTTTGGGAATGGGGACACTAGGAAAGAGAATTTGATCTTCCTGAGTGGCCCTAATGATTAGGATTACAAAATGATAGATTTTAATCATCTTTTGATGAGCCTTACTTGAAAATCTGAGAAGAGAGTAAGTTCTGTCTTTGAACATATAATAAGAATCTATGGGTTCCATTTAAGCCAGTCTAATATATTTTAAAAATCTAAGTTTTGGAACTGACATCTCAATGTCTCAGATCTAAGATCTGTTACCCTTTAGATGTTTGATAGGTAAATAGAAAACAGATTGGGAAATCTGCTCTTGGCAAAGAGATCGACTTAATGTTTAAAATTTCACTTTTTTTCTTTTATCATTATGTTCATCTCATATTTTTGTTTCCATCAGTTATTAAATTGGCATTTAACAAGCACACCTGGCATTCTGTTTTGTCTTGGGCAAATGGCCTATTCGAACTCATAGATCAAGAACTAGAAAGGGTTTTAAAGGGCATGCTGCCTTGACTCCTTTATATTACTGAAACTGAAACTCAGACAGATTAAAAAATTTGACCAAAATCATACATTTTGTAATAAGTAGCCAAATCAGGATTTAAACCAGAATCTTGTGACTCTCAAGTTTAGAATTTTTTCACTCTATTAAGCTACCTCTAGAAAAAAACTAAAATATAACTTTGATTCTGGAGAACTCTCTGGAAGTCCAAGAAGACTGAAAAGTCCTCAGGCTCCTGGAAATATTTCAGATACTTTGTAGAATTCCAGATTCAAGCCTGAGATCCTTGCAGATCATAAACTAGTGTGAAATTTTAGAGCTGGAGAGACCACTTGTCCTTTCTACAACACATAAAGGAGCAAGGTAGACCACACCTGAGCAAGATCAGGGGTAGAAGGGACCTTTCAAGAAAATCCCAAGCTAGAATAACCTCCTCTGCATCCATCCCCACCCCTGGTCAGATTAGACCAGTTTCCAAACAAACAAACAAACAAACAAAAACTCAAGATGAATTGCTATGAGACTTCAAGGACCACAAGAGCCACATTAAAATACTATTGTTATGAGATCCATAAAGTAAGACATAGGGATGTATGCCCCACTCATAAATACCTATCACCTCTTGCCAAAATGAGAGATGTGATCAGTAAATTCTTAATCTGAAATTCCCAAACTCCAACAGTAGTATGTATGGCTCCATTCCCATGGGAACTCTTCCCAATGATAATCAAAATGCTTAGATATTTATAGTAAATCCCAGGGATTATTCCTCAATCTCCCTACCTTCCATTTGACGACCCTGCAGTGAAGTTTGGGGGGGGGGGATTTCTTGGCTTTGTTTTGTGAATGTTAAATATTTGTGTCTATGAAACAAGGAGATGAGTCTCTTCTACATGGCTGGGCTCAAGGTTTGCATTGTGGCATGAAGATATAAATTGACTGGCAGCCCAAATAATCATAATCATTAGAGAGTCACATGGTCACCTCCAGCATGGTGTGAACCTTTGGCTTTCTGCCAACCAGTTTAACTGGATTATGTCAAGATTCACTTGAAAGCTGAGATGCCTCAGTGACCTTTCTTTGAGTTTTTATTTCCAATTTTCACACTTCACTGTACTTCTCTAATTAATATATGGAGGTTGGCTTGAGAAGGAGGGGGACATGGGCATTTTTGTCAGCAGAGAGTTTCCACACAATTCAAGAAAAAGATAGATATGTGATTCCCTCTAGAGTTTCTGAATATTACCCATCTGCTTCCTGATGTATGCTGCAGAAGGCTGAGATTATTAGATTCCTTTTCCTTTTGAGTAGTACATAGAAAGTAAGATGGCATATTTGCTCAGCTCTCCAGTGGATATGTATGTCTACAAATGTACTTAAATGAGTAAGAAAAGGGGGGAAAAAAAGATTTTTAATCCATCTCAGGGCTTTTTAAACTTTTTTTATTCACAACCTCTTTTCACTCAAAAAATTTTTATATAACCCTGGGTATATAGGTATATAAAATAAGTACATAAATCAAACATTTGTTAATAATAAATCATAAATTTATTTTAAAACAATTCCTTGGTATTCATATAATTTTATCATTTATTAAAGAGGAAAGCAAATTTACATATTAATGGAATGGATATGCTTGCTTATTTTTGCATAAAGAATTAAATTTTGATGGAATATTGGATAACTTTTTTTTTTTACTGTTGCCAGATTTTTTGCAACCTCCATATATAACCCCATATGGTGTTATGACACACAGTTAAAGAAGCTTTGATCTATATCATGTGATGGGAGCCTGGAAAACTCAGGCCTCTTGCCCACCAGATTATTTTTAGGATCTGAAGTTAATTGAAAAGAGTAATCACAGAGTTTTCTCAGAATTTCAGAATTAAAAAGGACATCAGTGTCTCTGTAACCCAATCCATTCCAAGCTTCTTGTCTCATCTCATTTCAGTGATATTCAAGTAGCCTAAAATAACACTGGACTTGGAGTCCTTAAATCTGAATTCAAATCTTTGCTATGTAATACCTTAGGCCTTAGGTTTTTGTCTCTACAATAAGGGAGTTGGGTTAGTTTCATCTCTAAATTTAAGGCCCTATGACCCTGTGTTCAGTACAGTGATAGTTATAACTTTTCTCAACATATAAATCACTTAAGGGTGATTCCTCCAGAGAAAGCTTTGAAGCAATAATATTTGTCTTTAGAGGTCCTAGGTTGCTCATTCTCCAGATAATTTTAAGCTTTCTCTTTGCCCTTCTCCATATGCCCAATATCTTTCTTCTTCCCATCCTAGGAAAAACTGCTTCTAAGAAAAGATCTGAAATTCATTCACCATGAGGTCAATAAAAGAGATGACAGCTTAAAATGTTCTCCTTCCTGAGGGGGGCTTTCATTTTAACGGGGATTAAAGCCTGAAATGAAGATACTGAAACTAAGCTCTAACAGTGGAATTTCAGATACTAGCTAGAAGCTGAGGAACATATTGGGGATCCTATCAGGCTTCCAAGAACTTCTGAAATTGTAAATTGTAGGAGTTACCTACCCTGCTCCTAATGACAAGTCTATTCTCCTCTTTTCAGGAATAAATTAGAGTATTGTAACTGGAAAGAAACATAAGACCAAATCATTTTACAGATTAGGAAACTAAGGTTTATAGGGTAAAGGCTTACACCCAACTTTATACAGCTAATATGTAACAGAACCTAAACTAGACTCAAGTCCAGGAGTTTTCTCTGCACCCCATTGCCTCAAAGGAACATTTTCCCTTCTCCTAGGAGAATACATTCTTAGGATCATAGGATTTAGAATTGGAAGGAACTTAGAGACCATCTGGTCTACCTTCCAGGTCAGGAAATGCTGGTCCCAAGAAGAGAGGCCCAAAGCCACACAGGAAATATATAACAGAACCAGGTTTTGAACTCAGACCCTTTCATTACAAATCCAGTATTTTTTTTCCACTCCTCTAGGCTATTAATTAATACACAAAGTTAGCATTCTTCACTGCTCACCAGACATTAAAAGTTCTTAGTAGGCACTGAAGAATAGTTATTTTTGCATCAGTTTCATTTTAGATTTTTTTTTAATGTCATGTAGTACTAATGGAATAAAGATGTTTGCAAAGATGAAAGTGAAAGGCAGTGGTATTAAGCAAAGTATGCTGGATCCTAGGACTTGAGTTCAAATCTAAGCTCTGCTACTTATTATTATATGACTTTGGGCATCATTTATTCTCTCTGAACTTCAGTTTCTTCCTCTGTCCAATGAGGCAGTTGGGCCAAATGGTATCGTAGGCTCATTCCAATTCTAATGCCATGGTCTTATGAATCCTCCTGCTCTAATTTTATGATCTTATGATGATCCTGTAATCAACTTCCAAATAAGATCTATCTATCTATTATCTAGAAGTATAGTTTAGTGCTTGCTTTCATCTATCTACTGAAATTAAACATCAAAAACTATATATAAATACCTAAGTTTACATACCATGTTTCCATGAGTCAGGATTGAGACCTAATATTAAATAATTTCCAGATGCAGGAATTTCATTACTCTTATTCAAATCTTCCTTATAAAGAAAAGCCAATGAGAAAAAAAGTAAATGTTTTGATATTTGTTTTTAATAGCTCTGACCAAGATGGGCTGACTTTGTACCTTCTTAGTATAGATAATGACTAGAGAATGGCAGCAAAATAACAATATAAAGAATCAGCTAAAAATGCCTCCTGGAGAAATAATCAAAACTTTTCTTTTCTTTTTTCTTTTTTTTTTTTTTTTTTGCAGAAGGTAAACAAAAAAGAGGCATGACCTACCCATCAACTCTTGAATATTCATCTCCTAAAAGTTCAGCTGTTGCTAAAACAGGCAAGTGATTGATTCCTGAATGACTCAAAGAATAGTTCCTGATCAGCTTTTTTCCTCCTAATTCATTTAAAAAAAAAAAAAAAAGGCAGAAAGATGCTCCCTAACATTGGGACTTCCCTTAATCTAAAAAAATTTTAAACCATAAGCACCTTGAGGGCAAGAATTATTCCATTTTTGTCCTTTTATATTTCTACCATCTATCTCAGGCCTTTGTTGTTTTGTTAGGTTGTTTTTCAGCCATTTTTGTGACTCCGTTTGGGGTTTTCTTGGAAAAAATACTAGAGTAGTTTGCCATTTCCTTCTCCAGCTTATTTTTACAGATGAAGAAACTAAGGTAAACAGGGTAAAGTGACTTGACCAGAGACATATAGCTATAGTTTTGAAATCAGGTCTCTCTGCCTTCAAGCCTGGTGCTCTATCCATTGCACCACAACTCCTATAACCTAATAGTCACTTAATAGGGATCAGCACTGGACATGAGGAGACTTCCTCTAAAAGAAAGCACATCCCCAGCAAATTATAGTAGTAGTTGCCTAGAACACTCAAAAGTGTCTTGTCCAGTTATAATGACTGGACAGTATGATGCAGAGGTGAGACCTGAACCTAAAGTCTTCTTGTCTCCAAGGCTGGTTCTGTATCCATTGCAAAGGCTGCCTCTCCTCAATTAATTAATGTTTGTTAAATGACTGACTAATTTTAATATGTGTCAAAGACATGAGCACAGAGATAATGGGATTTTTGTGTTTCATATGCATAGCAAGTATGAGAAGGGTTTCTGTTTGTCCCCAGTTCTGAGGCTGACTATGCAACTGAATTAATATTGCCTTTTTTTATTATTATTATTTTGTTACATTTCATTTCTAGCTATTTCACATTTATTCTAAAATTCTGTATCCTGGAAATTCAGCATCTCAAAAAAAAAAAAAAAAAAAAAAAAAAAAACTTAATCTACCCAGAGAGAAAGAGAGACATTCAGACACAGAGACAAAGAAAGACAGAAAGAGAAACAGAGACAGACAGAGACAGAAAGAGAGAACAAAATGAAGGCACCTACCCGGTCAGTGTGACAAAAGTAGCAACAGCCCAATTCAAATCATTCAGGCTGAAAAAATATACCAGGCTTCGTCCTGGGCTGGCTTGGCCTTCCTGAGAGTCACTAAGTGGGCCCATTTGTCAGTTCCCATTATAGGGCTGTTGAAAGAGAACAAAACACCTGTGTGATATTTATTTGATCTGGCAAATGTTTATGAAGCACTTTCTATGTTCCAGGCACTTCAAATGGGGGGGAAAATGACACAATCTTTATCTTTAATGAACATTCTATTGGAATTCTCTACTCATATGTCAGCTCAATGACAGCATTAACATAATCAAATCTATGTAGAGGAAGATGTAGGCTTTATGATTGCTTCATGCAACTGATTGTCCAGGTATCTGACTTGAGATAAAGATGGTTTTCTACCCTTCCTCTTATCTTAAATGAGAATCCTTGGAAAAGAAGGTAGAGAAAAGGTTGAAGGAACCTACATGTAGTCTGAAGGTTGGATTATAAAATCTATTTAGCTGTTAAATTCCTCAAAGGCAGGATTCCTGTCTAGTTCTTTTGTACTTTGAGCAAGGCATTTCACCCTTCTCTCAATTTCCTCATCTGCAAAGTGATCAAGTTGGACCAGATGGTTTCAAAGGAACCTTCCAGTTCTAGATTGGGTTCTAGACAGAACCTAATGGTCAGCTGCATCTACTGGTTCTCCCACCATCTATGTTATTGACTGACTAGCAGCCAAAAGGAGATTTGTTAAGCATATGAGAGAATTTCAAAACTTTAAAGCTGAAATGGACTTACAAGACCATCTAGTCTAGACTTATATTGCCTTACAGATGGAGAAGGAAAGTGATTCTCAGAGGTAAAAAGACTTGCCTGGGGTCACGTGGGATTTTTTCTTTTCTCAATTTTCCTTCAAATACTAGCAAATGGACCAGACAAAAGTGAAAACTTTCTCTTCTACCTGACAATTGTCTGAAGGACTGATAACATTGTTTTCTTCCATGATAATCTGTGTTAATCTATCTATCTATCTATCCCAAGCAGTTATAAAGTAACTTTGTACCGGGCAAGGTACTAGGTGATGGGAATACAAAGATAAAAATGAAATGGTCTCACACACCTGTGTGTATGTATCTGTGTATGTGTATATAAATATGTGTGTGTCGGAAATGAGGGAGGTAGCTATTAATAGCTAAGGGCATGAAGAAAATCCAATGTAATTAGTGGAGCTATAAGGAAAGCTAAGAACCAGAAAGTCTTAACGAATCTTTCAGAATTGACAGATATTTTAATGCAACAAAAAAACTGTCTCCTTTAGACTACATGTACTTCCCTTTAAATTTATAAGAAAGTTTTCAGCCGTTCAAGCTAAAAACTACCAGTGAAAACCACAAAAATGCAGCCCTTAGTAATAGTCTTCCTTGAGTGAATGATTCTGTTAAATTCAAGGGGCCAAGTCCTAGTGGGTGGGCTTGCAAGCATCATTTATTTCCTCATTCATTCTATAAAACTTTATTAAATGTGTATTGTGTGCCAGGTGCTGCACTAGGTGCTGGAGATATGCAAAGAAAACAGTCCCAGCTCTCAAAGAGATTACTTTCTACCAATCACATTGTCAAGGACAAGTAGTTAGATAGCTGGGGCCAGGGAGGGTGAGCAGCTCTCATGTTGCAGCAGGCACCTGCCTCTCATGTTAACAGGTAAATTAAATTAAGATTTCAACATAAGGGATGAAAACACCCTTTGTAAGAAAATGATGCCACTTGAGAGAAAAAGGTCTTAATTTGCAAAAAAAAGACTAACATTACATGAGATTTCAATCCTCTGTGTCAGGCAGTCAGAAGCCATAATGTGGGCAGCTGTAATTTGGTTAGGCTCCACAGCTACTGAGACTAGATAAAAATAGATAAATGCTGGTTTACAAAAATCCACCAAAACTCTATGGAGTCATATGCTTCATTATCTGCAAACAAAGAGAAAGGACATGAGTTGTTCATGTAGATTTCTGGGCAAGAATGCCCAATGCCAAAGTTGCAATCATACCACCATTCCCCCAACCCCAATGCCTCTTTTGCAATTTGAATTTCCTCTGCCTGGAATGGAATCTAGGCAATGAATGTTAATGCAAGGGGTTGGTCTTCCCAATTCTTCTTCTATATATATTGCATTAAAAGTCTGCTACTTTTGTTGGTACCCAGATAAGTAGTAAAACTTTAAGGTTGCTGAATCCTAACCAAGAGTAGATCCTGGAGAAAATTTATGTGATTTTGAAATTGCTACAGTTTTTATGTGTCTAATCTGTTTGCTTCTCTAACTTCCAATAAGATTCCTTTTAACCTCATACCATACTTCAGACCTGTAATTGAAGTGAGGCAATAGGGCCTTTGTCTCAAGACCAAAATTTGGAAGGCATTTTTATTACTTGCTTCCTTTAACAGCATAGAAACAATTGAGTTAAGCACTTAATTACCAGAAATAATTAACTAAAATAGAAAAGTGTCATGTGATAAGTTGCTTCCTAAATAAGTTCTTCATCTTCTCACTTCATGCATTCATTCATGCTTCTTGTAAAATAGGAAAATAATTGCTTATTTAGACAAAAATCACAGAACTAGTAAACTTCCCTCTCTCTTTAAAAATCATGAACTACAATCACATAAAGCAAATACTAAAATAAACAAACTTCTAAGAACAAATATTATATTGTGTTACAAACTTAAACTGTTATCTTCTTCAAATATTGCTTTGTTTTCTTTTCTTTCACTACCATAAGTCATTTTTGGAGCATCTGACTGTTCTAATTTGTTTCAGCTGCTAACAATGGGAGAACTTTAGATTTTAAAATAATTTTTAAGATTTATTCTGAAGTTTTCAACTTTTTAAGTGATTAAAAATATCACAAATTCAATATTTCTTGTACACAGGGGAAAGACTAATTGACCTGTAAATGTTTTAGCCAAACCGGTGATCCTCTCATTCCATGGCACTACGCTCAGATATATTTGGTAGTGTTCTATCAGCAGTGAACAATAAATGAAGTATCTGGTTCCTCTATTGCCTAGATTTAATTACAATCAGAGCAAACTTTGGGGTTAAAAACAGAAGATTTATTTCCCTAAGTAAATGCTAACTGCATTGCCCTAGCTGATGAGATTGTCAGAGTGGAGATGAAGTGTTCCAGTTTTTGTCAGTGGATTAGAAATGCTCCTACTACATCCCTTCCCCCCCCCCTCCATCTTACATACACTGGCACTAATATTTGGGGCATATTTCAGTTTACATTTTTGGAGGGTAGCATGATTGAGTGATGTTTAAAAATATGTGTGTGTATAAACTTAAAGAAAATATATGTATTTCATATGTGTAATGGATGCCCTCTATTTTCACACTTCAGAAAACCTTATCATCCTGCAAAATCCCATCAATCTTAGTACTCCATCTGCTCACTACCCTCTGCCCCTCTGATTGAAGGGGAGAACCATAACTCCAAAACCACCATTTAAGAAGGAAACTTGGTTGAAAATATTTCATTTCTTATCTGGCTGTACTGCTCTCTGATTTCTTTGTGATCCTCCCACATGAGGTACCTATTCCTTTTCAGTCTCTTTTTGTGTATTGTCTTCTCCCATTAGATTATAAGCTTCTTGAGAGTGGGGCCTTTTTTAATAAGCATATTTGTATCCCCAGTGCTTAGCACAATGCCTGCTATATAGGTACTTAATAAATGTTTATTACCTATTATTGACCACTTGACCATTTCATCCTGTACAAAAAAAAAAAGTGTGTATGTATATGCACAGATGTATGTATGTATTATATAAATACATAGTATAAATACATATAACACATGGGTATTTTGAAAGGTAGCAGAATATAAGGGATAGAGAGCTGGTCTTGGAGTAAGAAAGAGCTGGATTCAAATGATACTTCTATAAATACCAGCTATGTGATCCTGGATAAATCTTTAACCTCAGGGCAGCTAGGTGGTGCAGTGGATAGAGCCCCAGCCCTGAAGTCAGGAGGACCTAATTCTTTGAATTCAGGAGCAATTCAAATCTGGCCTCAGACTAAGTATCTGAGCATCTGAGTTCAATCTAACTCGTCCTAACTGTGTGACCCTGGGTAAGTCACTTAACTCCAATTGCCTCAAAAAAAAAATCTTTAGCCTCTCAGCTACCAGGTAATTCTTTAATGACAACAAATTGAAAAGCAAACCCCAAAAATTATTTGGTTATTTTAAATTTCTCTCAGGGGTTCAGACTTATAACTAAAATCTCTTTCAATGAAGAAATTCTCTTCAGATCTTCAACTATTCTGATAGTCTTAAAAAGTAGCTTGAGATTATTGAAAGGTTAAATCATTTGACCCAGAGTCATATAGTCAAGATGTGTGAGACTTGAATGCAAGTCTATCTAATTTCAAGGTCTAGAGTTGACCACCATGTACCCTTCTCTAACACAGGCCTCTTATTTTCAAAGAGAAACATCTGAGGAAACAAAGCAAAACCATCTGTTTCCCCAGTCTTTGTATCATCTTCTTGTGGCCTAAATTCACTGCCAGGTTACTTTAAATGTTCAGTATTAGTCATAGAATCATAAAATGTCAGAGCTAGAAAAAGAAAAGAAAGCATTAGACATCATTTACTTCTGTAACTATCCTAGTTCATCTTACAGATGTTAAATAACTTGACTAAAGCTGGTTAATGAAAGAACCAAACCCAGGTTTGCAATGTTCTTTCCTTTATACCATACTATGAATGTTAATGAAGTAATCCAATTATTCTGTAGGGCAATAACTAGAATGGTATTTCAAATTATGGAATCATTGTAGATCATTTGGCATGACATGTCATTTGTACTTGACAGTTAATTATGTCCTTGTGACATCTCTTTCACAGTTGCCTGGAACAAGGATTTAATAGTCTTCTATTGCTATTTAACTTTTGATGTATGGGATATTCAAGGAGGACTAGCACTTGTGATGGGAGGACTTTTCAAGTCCTTTTCTCATCCACCTTTGGTGTCCATCTGACACCCAACTCTTACCTGTGGCTCCAAAAAGCTTGAGCAGGAGCCCCACTGCTAGTGGAACCAGATTGGCTGATAGCTAAACCAGGTTGAGAGTAAACAATCGGAATATCTAATCTAGTTATGTGAAGACTTCCTCTGGTGAGATGGCAGTTGAAAATAATTTGTTTTAACAGCCCTGAAGGTGGCTAAAGCAGTCACTGTGGAATACTTAGAGCTTTGTCAGCCATGGAAGATGCCCAAGTCACCCACTCCAGCCTGGGCTATTGCCAATTATCCTGACCTTTGTCTTGCCACTGGATTTTGATGATTTCAGAGAAGAGATTAAGGTTAATGATTTTGTGCCATGTTGCCTCCCTTAAATCCAGTTCACGCATAAGCTAAGACATCAGCCATGATGTTATTACTCTTCTCTGAAAACAGAAAAAACAACTTTTTATGTATTTATGTGTTGTCTCCCCAACTAAGGTCGCCTTGAGGTCAAGGACTGTGTTTTATGTTCCTTGGATCAACCATAGAGTTCCTTGTGTTGTAGTATCCAGTTAGTCAATTTGATATCTGGCAGTTCCCCAATATACCAGGTATACAGAAGTACCAGACACATGGCCCTTTGTCTACATGTATCCACAACACTCCCAAGACCAGCACAAACTAAATTAAAATATAATTGGAAAATATCTAACAAAATAAGTAAAAATATAATAAAGCTCAGATAAGATCATATTTTAAAACTAAGTCAACATGTAGCTTATAGGGATCCTTATGCATGGGGAAATGCCAAGGATTAATGGTCCCTGTTTCTATTTGAAATTAACACTACTGCAGTACAGATATCACATTTTTCAAGACTTGGTATGATTCTGTTTTCTTAAAGATGAAACAACAAAGCTTCAGAAGTCTGCAATCCTTGTCTCAACCACGCCACTGCCAACTACGACCACCCAAGTGCCTGCCACCACCCCAGCCGAAGCCGTGGGCACCTCTCCACACCCATGGACCCCTTTGGACACCACCACCATGTCCACCTCCGCCATCACTGCCAGACTTCAGCCTGCAGGCCACAGGATCAGAGACATGGGTCAGTAGAATAGATCAAGCTCATAAGACTATGGTTTTAGAGCTGAAAGCTTCAGACATCATCTGGTTTAAGCTCTCACTTGACATATAAGGAAACTAAGGCACAGAATATCTAAGTGACTTGTCATTAGTCACAAAGCTAATTAATAATAATAATTATAATAAAGGCAATTGGTAGGCTATGGGCTTAGTTTTCTAAAATGAGGGAGAAAGGAGGGCAGGAAAAATAGATTTTGCATAAATACATTTTAATTCACATGACAGTGATTTTTCATGCATCAAGGGAACAATCTTAAAATCTGTATAGTTCATTCACTTTATAGAGTCTGAGACTGGTCCAAGGAGTATAATTAGCTGGTAGAAGGCTCCCTTTCTTTTGCAACTAAGGAGATCCCTTGTGTGAAGATCATGGAGCCTGATAGTACCTAACTTTATTATTATTAATTTTTAAGAGAAGCGCTGTGCTATAGTAGATTAAGAGCTGGCTTCAAAGCTGAGAAGACCTTTCTCTGCTATACACTGATTGTGTGACAATGAGCAAGCAGTACAACCCCCTCAGGGCTCTAGGCAACTTTCTAAGACTAGAAATTGTGAAGAAGATGTCAGTCTTCATTGGTGAAGATGTTTCCTCATCTGAGAGTTCCCCAAACCAATTAAATTACAGGTTGAGTCCCTATCCCTATCCTATTTTATTAAATAATATGCACAAAGCAGAAACCTGGGGCAGAGTAAATTATACCACAGTGCTTAATACTATATTCAAAGGCTAGCACTAGTATTATGGTATTAGTGGTTAGGATATTGTCTTACAGCTTCTCCTTTGTGAAATTGCTATTTCCCTCAGGTCTCAGTTGAAAATATCTCAAGTTTCAAGGCTACTAGAAGTTTTTTTAATTAACCCTTTTCCTCAAAGAGTAGCCCTTTAGAAAAATATAGCTTTCTGATATGTCACATCCTTCTCTGATTACTTTGTCTTTACTATTATTATATCTATTATCTACCACATCCTTAATATATAGGAAAGAGATTGAGAGAGGAATTGTGATAGAGGATTGATTGGATCCCTATTTTATTCCAATCAGCATTAAGTAGTTTGATATGATTCCAAAGAGATACTGATTATAAATTCAGACCTGTGAACTGAAAATAAAATTGGTTTAAAAAAATGTCTCAAGCAGCTAAGTGGCACTATGGATAGAACAATGGGCCTAGAATCAGGAAGATCTGAGTTCAAATTCTAACTACTGTAAGTTCACAGGGAAAGGACTTCCACCCTGCTTAATCACAGGGAAAGGACTTCCACCCTTGACAGTGCTTTGTTATGGTGACCAATCCCAGCATGCCAGAGATGATTCATAAACACAAAAAGTCTCTCAGCTATTTATATAGTCCCTATATCCCTCATCAGCTCTCTATTGCCCAATATGAGGAGAAAGCCATTAATATTTAACCAAGTGATCCTGTTTTGATATCTGTTTATCAGTCCAGTTCATGGGTCTGTTCATCAGGTTGGGAAGGAGCTCCTGAAAGGTCAAAATAAGTCTGTCAAGATCTGCTCATAGGCTTGTTTGTTAAAGCTCATTTTAGTTTGCCTTATCTATATCATCTGAAAATTAAATACTATAAAACTGAGGCCCTGGAGGAAGGGGGCATCTCAGATTGTGAGGAAGATCTGAGATCTACTTCATGAAAAGGGGTCATATAATTAATTAATAATAACATTAATAAAGTGCTATTGGCTCAGAGCCTGCCTTAATTTCCTTTTTTGTAGGGCAATTTGGATCCGTAGAATAAATATTTATTAAAAGCCTGTTTGTGTACAAAGTACTATGTATGCTATGTGCTTTACAAATTGCACTTCACAACAACTATGGGAGAGAGGTGCTTTTATTATCCTCGATTTGCAAATAAGGAAACTGAGGCAGACAAAGTGACTTGCTATGTAATGAGAAAATACATGGGAGAAAAATCCACCTAATATAATGAAACATAATTATAACAAGGGTAGAGACTGTAAAAAGACTTTCTATATAGTTACCCTTTAGTTTCCTCATAGGCTTGTACCTTAGCCACTGTGAATAGATAATCTTCCCATTTCTAAAGATTCTCAAGGAATGATTTTCCCTATCAAGGATCCACTTGATGGTCCATTGCTAATTATTCCTTATCCAGTGATTATTACCTCCAGGATCAAATATGAAGTCCATTGAAATATGAAGTATTTAAAGCCCTTCATAAACCAGCTTCTTTCTCTTTTTCAAGCCTTGTTACACTTCATACCCCTTTACAATCTTTACAAGGCAGCTATCCTAATTGTTCTTTGCGCATAGAGCTCCGTTCTATCTCCCTTAAAATGACTGCCCTTTATGCCTGAAATGTTCTCTCTCCTTACCTCTTAGACTCCCTTGGCTTCCTTCAGGATTCAACTAATCTCCAGTTTTTCATGGTGATCTTTCCTGTGCTAGGACCTTCTCCTGTAAGATTACTTTCTGTTTACTCTGCTTGTATCTTGCAGTACCTTTATTAAGGTTAAAACATGAGATCTTTGAGGATAGAGAATGTTTCTGTCTTCTGCATTCTGATCATTTAACACAGTGCCCGCCTGGCACCCAATAAGGCTTTAATAGAGGCTTGTTAATTGATTTATCAAAATTAATTATACTTATATCCAATCAATATTTCAAATTTTATTAAGTCCTCCTCCCAGCACCTATCCCTGAATCCAGCTAGCAAGAAGCCAATCAGTCCAAAGATCCTAAGGAAACTTTATCAGAATCAGACCTTTTAATCTTGAGCATTTGATCTGAACAGAGGAGCATTATGGCACAGAGGAAAGAATACTGGACTGACAGTCTGGATGTTTTGTTTAAGTCCCAGCTTGATAATTAATTTAGACAAGTCATTTCTTGGACCCTGAGACTTCAACTGCCACATGAGGGGTTTGGTTTACAGATCTTCAAGGTCACCACAGGATCCGAAATTCTAGGACTGCGTGAGGACGCCTAATACAGTTTATTCTCCATCAACCAAATACATGGAGAGAAACAAGTACCAAAGGGTCAAAACATATATAATCCTAAGTCTGTTTCTGCTGTTAGTGGTGTAGCTCAGAATTCATATTCCAGAAAGGTGTTTTTTCCCTAGTTTACCTTCCTAATTATGTTTGACTCAGCTCACTGAAGAGAGGCAGGCTGCTCAGGGTCAAAGGGTTCCTAGCCAAGAACATTCAAATGTGGAATTTACAGTTTATACATCAATTTCTTTGGAGTGCCCAATTCTTTCAAAGATTCTTGAATGATGAAGGACATATTTATAAGTTGCCTCCTCTTCTTGTCTCCCAGGAGGATAACCAGTCTCATAAAATGGATGTAAATCCACATGTGGGAATTTGGGATATTCTCCTGTGCAGGAAGTTCTGAAGACTTGCAAATTAAAGTCTTGCTTATTTTCGGAAAAGGTGGAAACCTGAAGCTGTAACTTCCAATCTGGCAACTCCTATTATTTCTGGCTTGGTAACAGGACTTTGGACAACAGCATCAGGGCTGATCAATGTTCCTTCTTCATCTTTGTCCAGCAGCCATCTGTATTCTGACCTACAAAGTATTGGACAAATATTCAGAACAAGGTCTATAATTGCTATAATTGAAGGAGGAAATTAAAATTTAAGCATACAGATACACACGAACTCACTCACTCACACAAACTTATAAAAACTTCATTTCTAACTCAAAGAATTCTCCCACAAGACTTTTGATTCAGTAGTTAGAATAATGGATTTGTCGGCAGAAGAGACTTGGATTCAAATTCTGGCTCCACATTTACTACTTCAACAAATCACTTTCCTTCTCTGGGCCTCTGTTTCCCCAATGAGTAAAATTATAATGAGGAAATTATGCTACAAGACCTCTTAAGTCCTGTAATCCTCTGGTCATATCTGTGTGATCTAGGATAAATCACTTCCCATTCCTGAATCTTGACTTGTCTTCCATAAAATGAGAAGATTAGCTAAACTCTAAATACCTCTATAGATTTAAATATCCTATGATGTTCATTTGATAGAAGTGTAAAGTAGAAGTGTAAAGAAATATAAAATTTAATGGGGTTCATAGAATAAATCTTCCATTAACCCTCTTTCACACCTGCATCTTAAATCATGTATAACTCCATTGCTAATTATAGGCAAATTTAATCAAATATCTGATACTTTTAGAAAAAATGTTAAACAGCTCAAAATAGCAACATGCATTTCATTAAGTTATCTTCATTGATGTGAGTGAGGAAAGTATTCTTTTTTTTAAGAGTTTATTATTTCTGTGTTTTAGTTAAGTATTTTAAGTTAAATTATTTCTCCAAAAATATAAACAAAAACAAAACTCTCAATACAGAGGTATATAGTCCAAGAAAACAAATTTTCATATTAGTCATATTCAAAAAATGTATGTCATTTTCTGCATTTTAAGCTCATTAACTCCTATCAGTAGATGAGTCACATAGTTATTCTTTTAGAACAAAAGAGTTCTAAGATCTTTCAAAATTGTTTTTCTTTATAATGATATTATAACTGGAAAAATTGTTCTAAAGTTCACCTTACTTTGCTCTGTATCAGTTCCTAGAGATCTTCCCAGTTTCTTCTGAAATTATGTATGCCATCATTTCTTATGGCAGAATAATTCCATTACATTTACATGCCACAATTTGTATAGCTACTCCCTGGTAAGAAAATATCCTTTTTACTTTCCAATTTTTTTGCAGCTACAAAAAGAATTAGTATAAATATTTTTGTACATGTAGATCTTTTTCCCTTTTTTTTCGATTTCTTTGGGATATAGACCTAATAATGGTATAGCAGGATCAAAGGCAATATATAGTTTGCTAACCTTTTTTGGGTATATTTTCAAATTGTTTTCAGAAGAGCTAGACCAATTTATAGTTCTACCATAGATGTACCAGGATACCATGATATACATGTTTTTCCATAATCCCAATAGCATTTTTTATTTTCTTCTTTTGTCATCTTTGCCAGTTTGACAAATATGAAATGGGGACCTCAAAATTACTTTAATTTGCATTTCTCTAATTATAGAGATCTGAAGTGTTTTTTAAAATATAATTATTTATAGCTTATATTTTTTCCTTTGAAAATTGTCTATTCATATTTTTTGATCATATGCTTATGGGGGAATGGCTCTTAATCCTATATAATTTGAACAAATTCCTTGTACATCTCAAAAATTGATTCCTTTATAGAAAATTTCTTCCCAATAGTTATCCTTCTGTTAACAAAAACTCCTAGAAAAACTAGACAGCAGTGTAGCAGAAATTAGATTTAGATGAGTTTCTCATACTATGTATAAGAATAAGCTCAAGATGGACACTTGACTTAGATATAAATGATTAAAACATAAACAAATTAGAGAAAGAAGGAAGAAATTACCTTTTGGATCAACAAATAGGGAAGAGTTCATGACTAACAAGTGATAGGATCATACAAAATGAAAATGAAAATTTTGATTATGTAAATTTAAAAATGTTTGCACAAACAAATCTAATGACATAAAAATTAGAATGAAAAGGTCTGACTTTTTAATATGCACAAAGAATTATATAAGACTAAGAGCCATTCCCCAATAAAATATGATTTAAAAATATGAACTACTTATAAAATGCTTATATTCTAAAGTATAGGGAACTTTTTCTGTAAAAATTCTCCCTAAAGAGAGACAACTTGTAGGTAATAATTTCTCTTTTTATTACTACAATTACTTTAAACCTAGGATGTGTTATTCGCACCTATAGGAATCAATGTTAATTTGTCCCTGTGATCTGACTAGAATTGTCAATGGATATTATCATTTTTAAATATATAAGAAGTATTGTGCCCTTTCATTTCTTTCCCAACTATTTCTTCTTTTTTCAAACTTTTCTCTTTCCCTTTTTCCAACATGTACCTACAAAATATCTGTTTTAGCATCTATTATAACTTTTATTTATGGCCCCTTTCTACTTACATTCTTTATCTTATCTTCATGGAAATTTGGCTCTCCCCCACCCCAATCTTATTTTTACATGGCTGGACTGTCCCCACAAGAGTCCTACTTTCCCTTTCTAAGGCATCCATCACCTTTTAAAAAATGCTTCTATTGAATTCTAATGATTGCTTGATTCTCTCACATTTTAATTAGCACTAATCTATTGTGTACCTTTAAAAAGGCTTGTAAGCTAATGCTATCTGCATCAATAACACGTTAATACTATTTAAGAAAATTGCTAAATGTTAAACGACATGTTCTATTGAAGGATTATTTTAACCTCCTCTGCAATTGGCACAGTTAGGGTAACTGTTCTAAGTATAATGATGTCAAAAGAAATAGAGTAATTTAGTGAAATAAGTTTATTCTGACAGCTGTGAAATGCAGAAATTATTATCTAGAATTTTCACCCACTGTTGAACTGAAACTATTTTCTTCACATTGAAGCTTTCTCCTAGGCAAGTTCAGGCTGCCCCCAGACAAATATCTTCTGTGATTCTGATCTTAGTAATATCTGGTTAGCTTGGAGCAAAGAGAGAATGAGAAAAAGAACTTTCCTTTCTAATTCATGCACTGACCAGTCCTCTGTTATTACAGGATTCAGGTCCACTGCAGCCTATGCAGGCAACCGCAGTATCATTCAGGCCCACCCAGGTAAGGCCTTTAGCTCACTTTCCAGTAAAACTGTTGATAATAAACACGGTGCCATGATGTCAGGCCTTGGTGAAGCAGTCTCTTGGTAAAAAGAGGGGCTGGACTAGGAGTCTGAAAGTTCTGGATTCAAGTTCTGTCTCTGATGCATATTGATTATTTGATCCTAGCCTTGTCAATTAAACATCTCTGTGTCCCAGGCAAGTCTTTAAGACTAGAAATTGCAAAGCAAGTATCAATTTGCATTAAAGGGAGTTTCCTAATTGGGAGCTTATACCAATTAAATCATAAGACAAAATGGTAAGGTCAGTTCCATTGAACCCTAGGTTAGAGATGGAACTTAATCTTCTATCAAATGTGCCTTCTTAGAATATATTATTTGATTTTTCTTTAAAGTGAATCAGGTCACTTTGAGGTCATTTGGGGGAAGAAATCTGGGGCCCAAGCAGGCTATATGTTTTTCCAGACCACAGAACCCTCTTCTTTCCTTTTTTTGGGCCAATCCAACTTTAACCAAGTTTCTACGTTGCATCCCTACCAAAAGTACAGACTCTTCCACTGACTTCTAGGGAAATTATAATAGAGGCAGATTAGAGGAAGATAAGAAAAAGGAGAATTAGAGAAGAAATCAGTCCATTAGTTTAGATAAATTGATTTTCTTCTTCTCCCTTTCAACTCACCCACGGATCCAATGACAAAAATCAGTAACAGCCTTCCAGAACCCAATAGGAGCTGTCGTCAATCTGGGTAATTGGTATTATTCCATACTGAATCATATTATTACCATCTGAAACTTCCTAAGAGTTTTAAAAAACCAAATTCCTACTTCAGAACTGTTCTACTGCACCTCCCTGTGACTCCTTCCTACGCATTCAAGGATGACCCCTTGTGGTGCAATCTTGTGTTAAGTACTGAGTCTTTCTTTGGTTGTATGAAGTGATTTTAACCTCCAGAAAATATCTTTGCTTTTTTCTGTCTCAGTGTGACAGAGAAAGGAAAATCTCTTGTCGGCTCAGAAGCTTAAGAATGTTGATCGAATTCATGTTAGCTTGGGTGGTTGGATCCTCACCCCTGACAACCTCTGCCCTCGTCACCCTCCAAGCTGGCTTCTAGAACTAAGGGGGCAATGGGGTCTTCCCATAGAACTCAAGCATCAAAGTCTAATCAGTTTCATACACGGACCCTCTGATCACACACTGGGGAAAAGGCAAAAGTGCAAGTGACCGAAAAAGAGAGAACCTCCGTCTTTCATTCCATTGATGAATCCTGACTTTAAGGATTGGACCCATCCTCTTATTTTCCAATCTGCCTCATGCTGAGTCTGTCTTTTATTTCCCAAGAATCATGGCTCCATATGTCACCAGCTCTGCTTGGGTACCTCTTTAACTAGGCTATGATTGTGTCCTTTTGTTTTGCTCTCAGTTCTTTTTTCCCCAGATTCTACCTTCCTCTGTGTTCCTTATCACTGCAACTCAGTTCTATTTTGTCTCTCTGTCTCTGTCTTTCACTCTCTCTGTCTCTTTCTGTGTCTGTCTCTCTTTGTCTGTGTCTCTGTCTCTGATCTCTGATCTCTCTTTAATCCCATCCCTTATCTCTCTCTCTGTTCTCTCTCTTTCCATCTGTCTCTATGTCTGTCTTTGTCTGTCTTTGTCTGTCTCTGTCTCTTTCTCTCTGTGTTTCTCTCTGCCTCTGTCTCTCTTTGTCTCTTTCTGTGTCTGTCTCTCTGTCTCTGTCTCTGATCTCTGATCTCTCTTTAATCCCATCCCTTATCTCTCTCTCTCTGTTCTCTCTCTTTCCATCTGTCTCTATGTCTGTCTTTGTCTTTGTCTGTCTGTCTCTGTCTCTTTCTCTCTGTGTTTCTCTCTGTCTCTGTCTCTCTTTGTCTCTTTCTGTCTCTGTCTCTGTCCCTATCTCTATCTCTCTGTATGTTTCTGTCTCTGTCTCTCTCCCTCAGAACACATTAGCCCATGATTCACATTCACAGAATCTCACAGCTGAAAGAGACTCAGGGTCATCTAGTCTAAACCACATGTGATTAAGTATCTCTCCTACAAAATTCCCCACAGAGTCACTCTGAAGAACCCCAAGAAAGAGAAGCTCACCACTTTTGAAGGCAGACCATTGTATTATTGTATAACTCTAATTGTTAGGAAATTTTCCCTTACCTAAAGTAAAAACTATCTCTCTGAAATTATTTCTGTCTTCTAGACTCAAACAAAACAAATCCAGTTGTTCTTCCACAGGACAACCCTTCAGATACTTAAAGAACAGTATCATAAATCCTCCCAATATTCTCTTCTCCAGTCCCCTCAATCAATACAAGTAAGACATGGCCTCTGATACTCTCACACCATGATCATAATGAAGACTTGTAGTTGGTGGCCTTTTTGAGGTATGGAATTCTCCAGTTGTCCTTTATGGAACTGAAAAACTATTGATTGGCTATGGGATGAGTTATACCCCTGATTTTTAAAAGGCAAACTTGCTGCCTCTGGAGTCAGTCAAGACAAGAGAAGTCTGAAGAATGTAACTACTGGAAGCAGCAGAGAAATGACTCAACTAAGGAGGAAGAGCTCAACTCTTGAAAGAGAATCATATTTTACTATTTTTTTTCTCCTTTACCAAAGGGCGACAGAGGAAGACAACATGGCATTTCATAGCAAAGCTATTTGAACAGCAGCAAACAAATTTATTAGAACAATTGGAATTGAGGATTATCAAACCTCAACTATTAGTCAAAATAGTTCTGAAACAGTATAGGTGTCTGCAGCAGAAAAGAAAACTAACTAGCAATTAAGAAAATATTAGCCCTGGAAGTCAGCAGTCAGCTAAAGAGAAGAGCATTCTCCTAGAGCCCAGCTGAATGGCTTTGCCTGTAGAGTTGTTGTGCTTAGGGGAAAACAATAGGATGATACACACCCAAAAAGAGAGGATATTAGGTCCTTGAGGTTCCATAGGCATGAGCTGCCTTAGACATATATTCCCTATGTGTGTGCCTCGTGTACTCCTGTGTGGGCTCGCTCTTCTCACTGACACAGAGTGTTTGGCGGAAAGTGTGCTCCGTTAAGCAAGGAATTTCTTTATTACTATTGTTCTTAGTTTGCCATCTCAATAAATGCCTTTGCATTTGAGCTTAATGTGTCTACTGGCTGATTATTAAAGATAAGAGCACTGGTAGGGGCTTATGAGTTATAGTTTTGGAGTATAGAACACTATATTGCCCCTTATCAGCCTTCCACTCCCAGGGAATCTAACCTATAACCTGTGAGTATGAGTTTGAGGAAATCTTGGATTTACATGTATGTATATATTTACATATTTGAAATACATTTACATGTATTTACATGGAATTATATGTATGAAGAAACAATTATCACATCTTCCTAAATTCAGGTGTGGATATTCCCATCTTAGCAATAGGTAGCCTCTAATTCATCAGTCAATTTACAAAAACTTTGAAGACATAGTTTCCAATCTTAAATCTAACCACAAGCTCACCCCTTTCCCCCAATCACCCCCCTCCTGGTGACATGGCTCTCAGACAGTACTGCCAGACTGAGCTTAGTGTGGCCACATTCAGTACTGGGAAAAAGGAACAAGGGCCCCATGGAGACCCCAAGTCCTGTGAAATGGGGCTCCAGCTGAGGCAGACCTTTGAGGCTGCCATCTCGACCCAGCTACATTCACTCCCAAAAGGACATTTTGTCCAGATTTTATGGGCAGATGGTGGCCATACGCATCCTGTGTGCGCTGGCATTAGCCATGCTGGACGCAGGGATCCAAGTGAGAGGTTGTGTACACAGGGCTTCGTGGATAGGCCAGCCCCGGCAGTTTAAGCCGTATGGAGGATGCAGCTGGCAGATGGACCACAGCTGACTCTGATGTTGCTCCCCACCTCTGGCCGGCTTGCTCACCTAGCGATGGATGCAGACTGCATGAGAGAAAACTGCAGCAGGAACTAAAAGCGGCTTGCCAGGCTGCCGGGCTGCCTGTGCCTCACTGAACTAAGTGGTCAGTCAGCATGTCCGTGGATCCTGGAGGCCAACCCTGATCCTGCCATTCCGACCATTCCTCTCAAGGCAGGTGCCTCTGTCGCCTTCACTCTGCATTTTTATCATCCTTTTCTTCACAGGGTCATCAGCCCTTTCTGTCTTCAGGGATTGTCTCAGCAGATAGATGGACGCGGGAAGCTCCTTCTGAGCGTCAGAGCTTGTTAGAGCAATGCATGAGATATATGCATGACTTTTCAATATAATAAATGTAGAAAGGGTCAATATAGGGGTCAATGCCATTTAAGAGGGGTACTTCTTAGCCTGCCACTTGACTTATTGCTGTATTTAATTTGACCATACCCAGTGCTAATTCAATACAAAGGCATGATTGAATGATGTCTTACTAATTAATAAAATGGGCATCTCTTTAATTAGCTCTAGCTCCACCCTCAGTTCAATTAATGTTGATTATTTAATGAACTAAAGACATTTCCTTTTATTCATTTTAATATGGTGAATAAGTATTAAAATTATTGAATAAATAAATTTCCAACTAACAAAAACAACAAATAAAGACATATGCAAATGGTTTCTCTCTCCATATGGCTCTCTGCTACCCATAACTTCAGAGCTACTATCACTTGGAGTCTTGTTCCCCCTTCACAGTGAAAAAAAAATCACATCCTCAAAAGGTTCCTTTAAAGCATAATGACAGGTTTGATTATCATACCTCAACTGTCTGTTAATTGGTGCTATTCCTCATAAGATAGTCTGTCTTCCCTGTGACATCCTAAACTTCCTGTATTTCTGGCTATCTCTAAGTTTCCAAAGTCTAGGTTTCTACACTGATTCTTTTTTATTATTATTTTATTTTTCCCTAGTTGCATAGAAAGATATTTTTTACATTTTTTTTTAAATTTTGAATTCCAAATTTTCTCTCTTCCTCCTCTCCCCACTCCCTGAGACCACAAGCAATTTGATAGAGATTATACATGTCCACACTGATTCTTCCAACATCTGTTCCACTCGGTTTAGGGCTCTCTTTCTCATAATTTCATTCTCTTTTAACCTGACTCACGTTTTCTGTTCTGTTGCTACTTGTTTCTCTGGCTTTGGCATTTCTCAGTTTTCTCTTATGCCTCCTGGATCTCCATCATCCCATCTTAAATTCATCATTCATGAGGAAACACGGAGTGAGGAAGCCAGGTAGAAAAGATATACTTGGAAACCAGTTTGGAAAATACAGGGTCACTGGAATTTATTTTAGACCTGAATAAAAAAAAATGGAGAAACTACAAATAAGTGACCATTCCTGGACTTTTCTAGAGGCTTAAGTATATCCATCCTAAATTACAAATGTATAGTTTCTCTTTGTCCTTTTAGTCATTACCTCTATGGGATGACTGGAGAGAGATTGTAAGAAATTTTATTCCTTCTTAAGATCACTATACAAGTGATTCCCTCAAACTAAAATCTCATGCATGAAAATTGACGTTTCGATTCCCCAAATATTTGCCAGAGTTCATCCTGTAGAGGAAATTTATTTGTTTTCAAATTATTCCAGGCAAGATAGAAGTAACACTATCTGAAAAAAAGAAAAGTTTTAAATAAAGGATCCTAGAAAATGGGAGCCCCAGAACTATCATCCTCGCCTGGATTTTAAATGGCATGGTTCTAAATTCTCCCAGAGTAGTGGATTTTTCAAGGTTCTTGGGTCAACTGGGAAATTTCATCAGGGGTTATTCATGATGAAAGATGAAACATTTTTTACCAGCAGATGGCATTAGAGTAATAAGGCAAATAAAATAAAATAAAGTGGAATTTAGACTGAGAAACAAAGCATTTACAGATCTATAAATTGTCTTTTCTCCCCCTTCAATATTTTGAGGCTATTAGCACATTAAGAAGAACAGTATATAAAACATTCTTTCTTTGGGTTTTTAATTCCAGTAGCCAGCAAGTTGAATAATAGTTAACAAATGAGATTCAGGGGATGCAGCAGTTAGTTTAGCAAATTGTTACTGAATAAAGAGTAGCTATTTCCAGGGGCTAATTATAAAATGAACATGCTTCTTTCTTTGCCCTTTTGGAGAAGGAAGTCTAAATCATATTCTGTGGTGTGCGACCTGTCCTTCATCTAAGCTGTGTATTGTGTGTAATATTACCAAGAGAGATCCCAATGCAGATCCTGATCAAGGCAGTTAGATAGCACAACAGATGGAGCAGTAGGCTTGAAGGCAAAAAAATGAGAGTTCTAATCCAAACTCAGATATTTACTAGCTGTGTATAGTAGACAAGTCACTTAACTCCTATTTGCCTCAGTTTCCTCATCTGTAAAATGGGGATGACAGCACCTTTTTAATAGGTTGTTGTAAGGATCAAATGAGATAATATTTGCAAAGTCCATGGTGCCTGTCATATAACAGATCCAGTATAAATGCTTATTTCTCACTCTCCCTCTCATCCACCCATGCCTAAATAGGTACTCCTCATGAGTTGTAGTGACTGAAAAAAAAAAAAATTCACAAGATCACAAAATTGGAAGAGATCTCAATCACACAGCTACTAAGTGTCTAAGGCCACATTTAAATTCCAGTCTCACTGACTGACACTCTATCCGCTGCCCCAGTGTTCTCTGTGAAGTATTATCCAGAACATATTTTGTTAAGTACAGAATGTTTAGCTCTGTTTGCGTAAGACTCTGTAAGACATTCAGTGAGGAATGATCTCAAAGGAGAGTTCACTAATTCTTAGGAGGAAAAAAAAGATGATCAGACAGAACAAAGAGGTCTTTTCCCCCTTCCCTCCTGAGCTCAAATACAAAATGGAGCCGAATAAGTTCCAAATACATCAGGCTGTCTTATCCAAAAAATTTTAACTAAATTTATTTGTTAGAATAACACAATAGTCCTTAATCTGCATCAGCAACTCCATACATTCTACCAGTTCTGTCTTTAAACAATGATTTTCCTCTTTTTATATTATAAAGCTAGAGAGACAGGCTCCTGGAAACCTGGACTGGCCCTTTTGGATGCAGGTAAGTGGAATCTTGGGTAAGATGCTGAGGAACCCAGTAGTTTCCACCAGGGTAGAATACAAACTCTAGAGTAAGAGGAGCTAGAACATAATTCTGTTTCTGCCATTTTACTACCAATATGACCTTGGACAATCATTTAATTTCTATGGGCCTATTTCTTCACCTGTAAAACATGGTAGTTTCCAAACCTAAATCTATAATCTTATGGCCACTATAGAAACTACAGGTGTCACATTTGTACAAGGGAGGAGCCCTCACGCATCTCACTAACCAGAGAGAGCAGAGCAAGTCAGGAATTCAATCAAGAGAAGTTTTGGCAAAAAACTCAGTCATTTTTCTCAGGCAATCTCAGAAATAGGCAAAGTAGTTTTGAGAAATTCTCATTGGGGACCAGAGGGAGGAGAAGAAGCTTGGTGAGCATTAAGAAAAGAAAAGCTGGGTTATACATAGTTCTCCTTCAGCTTGACTTTAGGTCTCCATTCCATGTGATAATGAACTTGACCTCAACTTCCATTGCTTCATCCTTCCTCACAAGAGCAAGATTCTAATCTCCTTCCAGGAGAATATGAACTACTTAAGGGCAAAAACTTTTTTTTTCTTATCTTTTTTTTAAAATTCCCAGCACCTTGTAAACAATAGGCTTTTATTAAATGGTTTTTAAATTAAATTGTATTCTATCTCATAACCAGCTCCAATTAAATGTGCAGTGTTAAGTTTTTGAAGTCCCAGCTAGAATAATTTCTAAAGGATCTGGAGTCAGGGATGGGTGGGAGGATTGGTGTGGAACATGTTTCTCTTTCCACCCATATAATTGAACTTTCCTCATGTGACTCCTCAATCCACTCTATTGTCTAATATCATTGATAAGATCCTTACTGAAGGGAACCCTGACTGAAAAAAATATTTGTGGGCCTATAAAGAAAGCATTTTTTAAAAATGGGGCAGGGGAGGAAGCAGGCTAGCAAGTTTATCTTAAATGAAAAATGAGTCACATTTTTTTTTGCAAAAATAATCAGAGAACTCAAAGTGTGTGTTTCTGAAAGCTTTAGTGAATGAGCTTGCACTGACTTTGGTTTCTCTGCTGTTCCCCTTGAAGTCTCTTGTGGTCTCATTTGGAATCCTAAAAGATCAGTAAAGCTCTAGTTGAGGAGCTCCTTTCTGTGTGGGACCAAACAGTCAGCCATCATGTTCAGTGCCTCCCTCTAATCTCCACAAAGGATGAGTTCTTCTCAGCTGGAGTTCCATTTTAGCATGATGGCTTCCTGGGGCAAGAGACAGCTATGTTATGGGAGGAAAGAGCTGAGTGGGCTGCCAAGAGCCACCAAGAGGAGCACAAATGTGTTATTATTGTCCTGTTTCCACGGGTGAGGTCAGATGCTGTTTTTGCATGTAAGTAATCAAAAGTCTTACTGATGTTTCCAGGAGCAAGGCCAAATGAAGAATTAAAGATGAAATCTGTGGAACCAGCATCCAAGGGAGATCCAAGTAAGTTAAACATTAGATAACAGAGTAGTAACCAGAAATTTGTGTGCTAGGGACAGTAACCCAAGACATTCCTGGGGAGACAGCATCAACCAGGCTTCAGATGCTGGAGAGAAATAGGGAGAAAGGCTGTCTAGGAGAGAACTCAATTGGGCTGTGATCAGCTTTTAGAAGTTTCACTTTAGAACTTCTTATTTCTTGCAAATTAGAGGCTAACCTCAGTTGCTTTTACTTGTTAAAAGTCAGTTCAAGAGTTGTAATTTCCTTTTAAGTTTGACACCTTGGATAAAAGCCTAACCACTAGCCATAGTTACAGCTCTGGCAATTAGTATCTCAAATGATGACTTTTTTGTCTCTTGGTATATTCTCCTACCTACCCATTCGCTTCCTTCTAACCCTATTCTCTGCTTCCTATGTATTAATGTATGATCTCAGTCTTTATCTTCTTGTACTTTAAAACATGAATATCTGTGTGTCTGGGAATATGATTAGCAACGACCAAAATCTTACCCTCTCTATATTTATTCTTGATTCTTCTTGATTAGCCTAGATCAACTCCAATTATTTAGCACTATTTTTACTTTCTAAAGTATCTACCTGAGGGAAAGATAATTAACATATTTATTACTTACTTAAACTTCAAAAGACACAAAATTTAATCCGTGGAGGAATTCCCTCCCCAACCAGATACTGCAACTTTCTCTTCCTTGTGGAAGCCAAGTTCCACAAGATGAGTCTCTCTGTGTTTCCCATAAAGAACGATAAAGTGCACCCAGGAAAATGACAGAAAGAGCACTTCCAGAGGAATAATGAGGAGCAGGTCAGTATGAAGCAAAGAAGGGACAGGGAGAGCTCTCCAGGCTATCATATGATAACTTTCTATTTTAATTAATTATTCCTGCTTACCAGGTAACTAGATCAGTTGTTTCTATACTGCTGAAGGATTCTGAATCAATTCAGTGCCCTGGCCAAATTCCAGTTACCCATCCCTAGTTATGATCTAGCTCTCTGCAGTTACCTAGTCTGGTATTTAAACAGAACACACAGATTTCCTTATCTGTACTTGAAGCCTTTCCATAGTAAGAGAGTCTCTTTCAGTGGAAGAATAACTCCATTATCTTTTAAAAACTACCAAAAAAATGTCAGTGTTCCTAGACTCTAGATCAGAGGGAATGTTGTAAACACTGTATCCTTGTATTTCTCCAAAATATCCAACAAAATCTTTCATGATATCCTTTTGTCCTTTTGGACAAATGGAGAGGTGTGGGTTGAGTGATAGCCTGGTTAGGTCAATTTGGAAGTTGCTAAATAGCTGAAGTCAAAAAATTGTCATTAATAAATTGAATGAACCTGGAGAAAGGACCTATGCTCTCACCTCTGTTACTATTCAATGTTTGTATTATTATAAGAGTATTACATTATGTTATTATAAAAATATAATATGATAATATGCAAAATAATGAATTACAATGATATATTATTTTATTATTATATTAATTGAATATTATTAGATGAAGGTCTGATAGAATGCTTATCAAATTTTCAAACGATCCAAAGTTGAGAGGATTAGATAGTATGTTAGATGACATTTATCTGAATAGGTTGGAATGTTGAGCAAAATCTAATAAAATGCAACTTTATGAAGGAAAATAGGAACTCCTAGATTGGAGTTCAAAAAAATCATGTTAAATACAAAATGAAAGACAGTGATCCCTATGAAAAGGCCTAACAACTTATTAGTCTTTAAGTTCCATTTAAGTCAACAGAGTGACATGGGAGGAAGTCAGAAAGGTTAATTCAATTTTAGGCTGCATTAAAAGACATATGGTGCTTGAACTATGGAAGTGATAATTCCACAATATGCTGCCCTAGTCACACCAATTGGGTTCAATTCTAGGCACTCCATTTTTTAATAATATTTTGTTTTTTCAAATACATATAAAGATAATTTTCAACATTCATTTTTGTAAGACTTTATATTCCAAATTTTTCTTCCTCTCTCCCTTCCTGATTACCCCCTCCAGAAGACAGAAGCTATCTGATATAAGTTAAATGTGCAATCCTTTTAAACATATTTCCATATTTGTCATGTTGTACCAGAAAAAATCAGATCAAGATTTTTTAAAATGAGAAAGAAAAAAATAACAGAGAAACAAAGAAAAAGGTAAAAATACTTATAGGCACTCATTTTAGGATTTAATAAACTATAGCATATCCAGGGAAAGATGACCAGAATGCTGGTGGAAACAAGAGTCCATGGCAGGTTGAAAGAACTTGGGTTATTTGACATTGAAAAGATTTGGGAAGGACATGATAGATAGCAATCTTCAAGTATGTAAAGAAGAAAAGGTATTAAAGTTATTCAGCTTTGCTCTAGAAGATGGAGGAAATAATAGGGTGTGAATATTTCAAAGAAACAGATTTTGGCTAAACATAAAGAAAAATTTCTTAACAGTTGAGTGAAATAGGGTTGTCTCAGAAGATAACAGGTTCCTCTTTAAGAAAATTCTTCACTTGGAGGTTAGAGGACCACTGGTCAGAGATTTGGGAGAAAGAATTCTTTTTCATTTACATGGCATCTGACTTGCTTTCCAATGCTGAAACTCTGTGACTGAAATCCAGAAATTTTTCTCACTTCAAATATATTAGTGTATACTTGTTCTTTTCTTACAGCTGTTTATCTGTTTAAATATTTCTACCTTAATAGTTTTTGCCTTGAAGGTCAAGGCATAAAAAATTAATGTGACAAAAAAGATCTTGGCAGATAAAAATGTTGGATTAAATTTAATAGGATAAAATTAAATGCCAAGCCTTATATAACACAGGTGTGGGATGCCTGGTATGGACACCCTCAGTGTAATCCTTCACACACAGTGTTGGCCACCCACCCACTTTCTGGTCTGGTTTGCTTATTCCAACTGGCCCTCACAAGGACAGGTCTGGATTTCCAGATAAAGAGTACCACCATGTGGCTGCACTTAAACTCTTTCAGCATCCAAGGACTATCCATCTCTCTCATGGTGAAATATGCTCTCTTTATTCACTATGACTCTGGAACTCTCTCCAATGATTCCCATGTACACAAAACCAACGCAAATCACAGTGATGACACCGTTAGATTTTAAACATAACCATAACCATCTACTTAACAATATGACAAAAGTGATCATAAACAACATATCATATGAGCAAAAGCAGCAATCACAGTTCATACATAAACCTGGATTATCCTTTCCTACCAATGTGTTCAGTACGTGCAAAAAATAAGGCACACAGAAAACTTGCAGGGAAGAGTCCTAGCCCTTTTTTTGTTTGTTTATATAAGAAGTAGGGAATTCCCCATCAATGGAGTTCTTCCCAGAAGAGCTGAATGGCTATTTGTTCAGGGTATGGTGGAAGGATGAGGGCCCTTCCTAGTTTTGAAGTCTGGGAAATTTGCTTCTCTGCCTATTTAACTGCTAGAAGCATCACACAGGATGATCTCTCATGATGAAATAATTGCAAGTTTATAAGGTGACTTTTGAACTTACTGGCTCTTCAACAACTTCATGTGTCACTCACATGTGGCAAGTAGTTAATGAACCAAACAGTTCTCTGAGTGAATTCAATCCTTTATTCATCATCTTTCCAATTCTATTTTTAAATTATATTTTCTTTTAATTTTAAGATTAAAAAAAAAGTCACAGGCTCTGGACAGCTATACCCATCAGTAAACTCCAGAAACCTATTTATACAAATGGCATGTTAAATGTCATTTAATGAGTGAAATGAGTGAAAGTGAACTGTGTTATCTGAAAACAACTCAGTCCCCAAAGAAAATTCCAGATAGTGATTCTCTCTGCATCTAGGTAATAAGTTAGATTTTACCACAAACAAGAGCAGCAGAAAACTTCATTATTTATAGCCCTATGAAGAAATGGTGGGTCTGTGTGCCCCAGAACTACATGTTTTTTTCCTTATATATGTTAAAGTTATGCCTAAAAGATTCTCTAAGAAACACATAAGAATGGAGTAAAATCTTTTTGCAATCTCAAAGGATTGTAACTAGGCCAAGGGAGGGAAAAGCCAGCCAATGATCTTTATCTGGGGCCGGGAGGTTATTGTGTGGTGATTGATTGTTCTTTGTAAAGGCTGAGGGAAACACCGAGCAGCTAATTAGCAATAAGAAAGAACCAAAGTGTCTTGACCTAAAAGCTGGATTGCTAGGGCAATTTCATCTTAATTAGAAACTAAATCTTGTGAGTAGGCCCTAACAACCTAAGGTACACTGGAGGTTTTGTTTGTTTTGTTTTGTTTTGCTTTGTTTTGTTTGGGGGCTATGGGAGTGGGAGGTAGGAAAGGTGGGAGGCTGAACATTTTTGTCTCTTATTTTAGATATGGACATGAAGAGAAAAAAGGAAGAAAAAGTATTTTCTAAAAGAAAAAAATAGGTCAATAGAAAAAAAAACTTATCAGAAGACATAGGTTGGGTAAGACTAGCATGTTTTCCTTTTAAAAGTACTAGGAAAATACTGATAGATCTAGACCTAAATGAACTATTCTGTAAAGCTCTACCTAAAGCATTTTTTATGTAATGCAAATTTGTCTTTCTCACTTAATCTATATAACAAAGGCATAAACAAAATATCTTTAAGAAAAAGTCACAAAATGAATTAAAATGGAGACATATTAAATCCTATACCATGAAAATAAACAGATTTTCTTCAATGAAAGATAAAGTTAAAGATTAAGTATGTACTATACTGTAAGGTAAAGTTAACACAGTGATGAGATCAGGATAGCAATTCCTAGTTAGAAATAAACATGTGACAAATTCACAATGGTCATTCTTTTTGCCCAAAAGGTCACTTATTTAGGTCACTTTATTAAAGGTTACAGACAAAATGAAGAGATACATTCGACCCCAGGAATGCTGAATATGAAATAGATTTGGGACCTCATATAACAATTAACAATGAAAAACATGGATTCCCTAGGAGTACTCACAATTCACTAAGAGAAGGGAAATATTCTGTGAGGTGGGAATATGCCATTGCCTGGCAGACTAAATCCATAGGGAAGTTTAGCATCTTAAAAGAGTTAATTATAAGAAGAATTTATTTTTAAAAAAGTTATTAGAAGGGAAAACACCATGAGGTAAAGAGAAAGATACCATGAGGCACGAGGGAAGGGATGGGAAGAAAGTACCAGGGAGAAGGTTGTAGAGGACTAACGGAAAAGGATTCAGCAAAGATGGTATGGGCCACGATTAGACACACAAAGTGGGGTTATTCAAGTCCTAGGTTGAACAGATCCCCTTCGGTACCTTTTCCTGCTTGCCTCAGGGTGTAATTTTATCAGTACTTCAGGCTTTCTCTGCCAAACCCACCTAACCACCCAGGATCTTATTTCCCCATTCTTTTAATTTGTTAAAGAAATTTTTCAGAAAGTAGGGGGGGGGTTGTTTCCATAAACAAGAGGAGGCCTAATGGCCATCGGTGCCAATTGTTACATCAATCTCATCATTTGTTGCTGAACCTCAAACACATCAAAGCTATAGCTCAGGAATCTCTCCTGATCTGTTTACTTTTTTTTCCCCCTGATATTATTTTCATTTTTCTATTGATGCAAAAATCTTTTTTTTTTTAATTTGAAAAAACAGAACAGAATTTTTTTAAAAAAGCAGAAAAGGAATACAAAACAAAATAGAACATTGCTATTGTCCAGTAGAACATCAAGGAGGATTTAAAATATATAACAACACATCACCTGATAAAGAAAGTATATATATGTGTGTGTGTGCATTAGTAAAAGAAATTATATTCATGAATGTCCATTTCCTTGTAAATTGTTCTTTAGTTTTCTGCTGCATATCTTATTTTATTCTTTTTCTCCTTTTCATTCTCACCACCACCACCTCCAAGAAAGCTACAGTTAAGAAAAGGCATATTTATGTAGATATGTAGATATAAACACACATGCATACATACATACACATGCATACCCCAGATACACCCATGTCTTTCTTATTCCTATTAACTCTTTAATTAAATTCTACTCCATTACATGCCTTGCTGTTATTTAATTTTGCCCCGCCCAAGAATCCCTCCCTTGTCTCTTCCCTCACCCTTTTTTTCCCCCCTTATTTCTTTCTAAATTTTGAAGGGTGTTATGTGCTTCATGGTAAATATGTAGAGTTGCCTATTGAACCTATTCCCAATATGAGTAGGTTTTCAGAATTATGAGCCCTCCTCCCCACTCTAATGGCTCTGTGTCTGTTCTTCCTCTGCATCTCATTTGTATAACATGATTACTATTTTTATCTTAACTTTACCAATCTTTCCTTTGAGCTTATTCTGTTGTTGATGTGAATCTTAAACATTTAGTATACATTTCCCATGTTAAAAATACATAAATAATTTGTTAAATAATAATTTGTCCATGTTGAGTTCCTTAAAATTGATCTTTGATATTGACTCTTATATGTCAGATTTTCTGTTAAGTTTGAGTTTGGCTGATAAAAAGTCCTGAAAATCAGCAAGTTCTTTGAGTGTCCATTTTTTTCTCATTCAAAATTATAAATAATTTTGTTGGGTATGATATTTTTGGCCACAGGCCTAGTTCTTTTGATTGTCAGTAGATATGATTCTAGAGCCTGCAAATTTTTATTGTAGCTACTGATAAGTCTTGTACAATTCTAATTGTACTACTATGTACTTGAATTTTTTTCTTGTTTCTTGCAAAATTTTCTCTTTGATCTGGAGGTTTCAAACTTTGGCAATAATATTATTCCTGTGTGTCTTCCACAAAAGATCTCTTTGAAGTGGTGATCATTGAATTTTTTCTATTTCTATTTTCCCCATATGTTCTCTTATTCAAGGACAATTTTCTTGAATTCATCCATTTCCTGCATTATTATGTCTTTTTTCTTTTTTTTTTGTTACAACTTTCTGTTATTTTTTTTTTTTTTTAATTTTCTCTTCGTGGTCTGTTCTCCAGATCTATCATTTTTCTTATACGATGTTTCACATTCTGTTGTATTTTCTCATTCTTTATAATCTGTTTTGGTATTTATCGATCCCTCATAACTTCACCGGTTTCCCCTTGCCCAATTCTAATTTTCAATGAATTATTTTCATCTTTGAGACTCTGTACCTTTTTTTTCTAGTTAACTTTTTTTTTCATAATCTTGTTTTTCTTGGATGGTTTTTATTTAGTTTGTTTTTCATTTTTCCTCAATGTCTCTCATATGATTTTAAAATTCTCTTTTTGAGTTCTTCTATTTAGTTCTCTCTGAGCAGGGAGCCATTTCTTGTTACTCTTTGGACCAGAAGTTCTTTTTACTAAAGTGTTCTCCTCTGAAGTTGAACTCCTGTCTTCCCTGTTCCCATAGTATGTTTCCATAGTGGAGTTCTTTCTTCCTTGTTGGTTCATTTTTTTTTTTTTAATAAGAAGTATTAATGAAAGCACCTCTAACCTTGGGGTGGGGAGGTAGTGCTTCAAGCTTCCCTTCAGCTCCCCCCTCTGACCAGGAACCCCAAACCAAGGGCTACCCCCTCCTGCAAGTACCCACAGCCAGCAGTATACCTGGCTGGCTGCTCCTGCCCTCACCTTCTGGTTCCTTTGTGCCCAGGCCCTATCTGCGCAGCCCAGCTGGGCCTGGCATCCCTACTCAGCCAAGGTTTCCTCAGTCTCCCCAGACTCAGACCCCAACTCCACCAACATCCCAGGAGGAGAAAGTCTCTGTGGTTCTTATTGAGCCACTCCTAGCTAGTCTGGGGTCCCCACTTAATGTTTCCATAGAGCTAGCCCAGAGGTGTTTGCGCTTCACATGGATTAATCACCATCTGAGGACTTTCTTCAGATCTTTTTGGGCTGTACCTATAGGACCCTATTCTGCCCCAAGTCTTCTAGATTTTTCACCAGTCTATGTTTGCCCTGAGGTGCAAATTTGTCCTGGGGAGGAGAGGAGGAGAAATTTGGGAAGCTTGAAATTTACCAACCTATTCCACCATTTTCCCAGAATCTTCTCTGATCTGTTTACTTTTAATAGTCAGAAAAGAAAATTAATTCAAACTAAAGAATTTTTAATTTAATGGATTTAATGAAATCCTAACTGGCTGAATAGGTGCTACAGTTCTATTTTCCATTCAACTATTTGATTCTATCTTCGATCATTAAGACTTTGGAGGAAGATATGCCCTTAGTTCACTCAGTCCCCTGTCAAGAAAAATTACTCATCAGCTTTGTCCACAATTCGTGTTCCCTTTGACTCTCACTTTTAAATCCCTCACTTTGTCCCTACTTCTCTCCCTCTAAGTATCAAGAATACTCTTTCTTTCTTACAGCCTCATACATATGGAGCTGAAATGAATCCTGCAGACCCTAGTCTAAATTCCTTGTTTTACAAATGAGGGAGTTGAAGCGCCTTATCCCAGATAAGAAGTAGCACAGAAAAGTGGCAGATCCAATGACTTCAAATTCAGGGCTCTTTTACTACATAACATGACAGCTATATCCTAAATTAAGGGGTTGGTTGTTGCAGCTACTCATAAAGGAGAGGTCAAACACTGCCATATACCAAACTCCAAATCAGGATAGCATCCATAGCCACCTAAGAAATAACTGGTGCTTACCATACTTTTAGGGATGCTGTTCTTAAGTAACAAGTTACTTCCATTTCAGTCAAAAAGGCTAGAGCATTTAGGAGCACTGAAGTGTGTACAGCTGTTCAGTGTAGCCAATGGTTGGCAGCCTTTTTGGGCAGTCACCAGGACAGTCCAATGGTATGCAATATTCATAGAATCTGAGAATGTGCAAGAAGAAGGGATGATAGAGATCAACTAGTATTACTCTTTCGCTTCTAAATGAGGAGACAGAGACCCCAAGCAAAATTTGCCCAGGTTCATACAATGGCAGAGCTGGAACTAGAATCCAAGTCTTCAACTTCCAGTCCAGGAGTCTTTCCTTTATATCTTTCTTTATTTTATACCTTGCTACCTAAGAGAAAGAGGAGGGAAGGAGAAAGAAAGTGCCTGGAAATCTGTCATGTGTCTTTGCATCTGCATCCCTCCTGTGAGGTAGGTAGTATAATATTATTTTCCCATTTTACAGATGTGGAAACTGAGGACCAGAGTTACACAATTAACTGGTAGACATAACTTCTTACTGCAAGCCCTGTGTTCTTCCCATTTCTAAGAAGTTACAGATGCTTGATACCCGTAGCTCTGTGAGCTGAGCTGATATTCCCTCATCCATAAAAGGCAGGACACCATTTCCAGGAGTGTTGGATGTGTTGTGCCATTATTGAAAGCAAAGAAAAGGTGTGAACGAACTAGAAAGCAGTATTGGCATTGTGTCACCGGACTGCACTTATTGACATTGTGTCACTATGTAGTACCTTATTGGCATTGTGTCACTGGGTAATATCTTCCTGGTAAAAGATCTTAAATCTCTTTATGTATGATTTGCCAGGTAAATATAAAGTAGAAAAAAAAATGTCTTCCCTTCGCTTCTATAGATGCTGCTGCTCTTGTCTGGACAATGTGATGTCTAAAAAAATGTGAGGACATAGTTTCTGGGTTATTTGATTGTTTTATTAATAAGGCCAGCAGGATATATTGGATTTAACATATATTCCTACCATGTTTAACATATATTGGACTACTTGCCATATAGGGAAGGGGACAGGGGAAGGGAGGGTAAATTGGAACACAAGGTTTTGCAAGGGCTAATGTTGAAGAGTTGTTCACACATATGTTTTGAAAATAAAAAGCTTTAATAAAGAAAAAAAAATAAGACCAGCAGGTTATTAATAAAAGGAAAGTCATTTGGCCAAGCATCTCTCCTAGACCAAAGACCCCCAGTAGAGATGGGGGGTAACAGTTTAAATGTACTTCAAAGAGAAAGTATTCCCTAGGGGTACTGATGAGGTGCGAGAATTGAGGGTAAGAGATCCCCTCTGGTAGATATGGCAGATCCCCTCAAAGAATTCGCAAACCCCAGACAAGAGATTTGTGGCAAAGAAGGGATTTATTTGCACTAAGAAGACAACTTGCTAAGAAGACAGCTTTCTTAGTGGGCAGTGTCCTATTAGGAGTATTGTAAAGATGGGTTGACACTGAGAAGAAAATATCTTCATCAGTGGGCTAAGTCCAGAAGGACAAACAGCTCCTGATTAGGAATTATCAAAGATTCAAGGTTCAGAGTCATCTTTTATTAGCCTTCTGAGGCTGGGGTTTGTCCAGCCCCCCTAGCTGGGAGCAGTTGGGACTAATCAACTATATTGAAGTACATGACTTAGGTCACTGAAATCTTGGTCAAAAAGACATTAATTTCCATATCATCTGTCTTGATAAAAAGAGAGAATCAACATTTTTCCAGAACTTGTCTGAGCAATTACAAATGAGTTGGAATATACCCATTAGCCTAAAATTGGAATTTCTTTTATTGTCTGCTTAGATTTTGACTTGGGTAATTTTTTTTTCTGAGACAATTGGGGTTAAGTGACTTGCCCAGGGTCACACAGCCAGGAAGTATTAAGTGTCTGAGATCAAATTTGAACTCAGGTCCTCCTGACTTTAGGGCTGGTAGGGTAAATCTTTAAGAGATATTTTCCATAATGCTCATTTTCCAGAGTGCTCAGTAGAAAATAGGAAGAAGTTTGCTTCTAATGTAACAGGTATTAAATTTGAAAGAAATATTCATTTCTCACAACATACTAATGTGTGGCTTAGAATGGTGAGGGGTCACCATTTAATAAAAAGCTGGAGAGATCTCTAGGAGCAAAGCAAAAGTTTGATGTACGTTCTCCCGAGAATTGGGCATCCCACCTGTCCAGCAGGCAATCGAAGGGAGGAGGCACCTTCTGGGACAGGTTTTACACTTAAATAGTCCCTAATGCAAACACCCCACTCACCACTGATCATCATTCTCATTGGTTGAAGGTCTTACATTCTAAACTCCAGAGCTACCCAAGAAATTGAACTTAGCCAATAAGTACATAGTTGCCCATATTTAGCAATCATATTTGATTGAATTAAAGAGAAAATAATGTCACGGGAGGATAGCAAGAAGGGGACTTAGGTATGCCCTTGGATCAATGCTCAGAGTCCTTCAGGCCTACTCTAACTCTGAAGAAAATGAAGCCTTACTTGATTTTCACAACTCTCCTGAGAAATCTTACCTCATCTCATTCACTAATAAATATTTGAATTGAGTTGGATCACTTGAACCAAGATAAATTAAACAATAAATAGAAAATCTGTCGCATAGCCAGAAAACTGGGCAGTGGGAGAGTAGGAAGGGAAGATCACATCCTTCAGAAATCCCCTAATAAACTCATTCTATACATGTATAGAGAACTATTTTCACATGTAGAAAGGCACCATGACATCGTGAATCAGGCACTGGACTGAAGTATTAGCTTCCATCTCTAGCCCTTACTTGTCATGCAGCCATATGAAAGTCTCTTAATATGTGAGTCTCAATTTCTTCATGTATAAAATGAGGATTATATCCATAATGGCAACCTTGTTAACATTTGTGAAATGTTTTACAAGCTTTAAGCTACTGTAGAAATATTAGTTTTTATTACATATAACATAGAAGACCCTTCTGAGGGCAATCTCCATATTCTTGGCCTTGGAGGAGATCCAAATAGTTTGATTTACAAAGAATTTCTTAAATTAGCCATGAAAATAAGTCCTTGCCCAAATATATAAGACACAGGCAGATAGTGGGCGTAATAAGAATCAGATAATTAAGAGGTATTAAAAAAATGAGCAACCCCTGCACTGTCCCTATTTTACTTTCATGAGAATATTTATATGAAAGGGGAACATCTGTATCAGCTACAAAGAATTTTTGTTGTGCTGTGTCTTCATAAGGAAATAGAAGGGAAGTAGGCATTAATAGTAAATTTAAGTAAGCCTGATGATTATCTTGAGGGTCCAATATATATTTTGAAGCAAAAAACATTCACAAGGCTGTAAAGCAAAGTGTATTTCAGTGTATATACTGAAGTAATTCTTTGCTTATATATAGGGCTTTACAATGTACAAATAACTTAAAAGTTCTCCAAAGGGATTATATGGGATTTATAAGTTTACAAATGAGGTAAATGAAGGCACAAAAAATGAGGTCTGGGATCACACAAGTAATAAATGTCTGAACAACTTTCAAACTCAGCTCTTCTTGGTTCCAATCTCAGCATTCCATTAACTATGTCATGTGTTAGTCCATTTAATTCTCATTACAACCATGTGAAGTAGCCAGGTTAGGTATTACACAAATGAGAAAACTAGAGCTCAGAAAAGGTAACTGTTTGACCATGATTACACAGTTAATAAGTGATCCTATTCAGATTTGAACTCAGCTCTTCGGACTCACAATATAAACAATTTTGTGAATGCAATAATACTCATACATTTTTTCACTCAAATTTTAAAGAATGTCCTGATCGTTTAAGTGTGGTAAAATTTATTTGTTGCTGGACTGGGGGAAATTGAAAGAGGTAGAAGTCAATTATTAAATTTAAAGAGAATCAAAGTAATTTGGTCATTTTCCATTCCCCAGATTGCAAAGTTGATTTATCCTTTTTAATTGATGGGAGCTGGAGCATTGGCAAAAGGCGTTTTCGAATCCAGAAGCAGTTCTTAAAGGACATCAGTCAAGCTCTTGACATGGGCCCAGCTGGTCCGCTGCTGGGTATTGTACAATATGGGTAAGTATCATTGGTAGCCCCAGAATCATGCAGTCTAATTACTTCAATACTGCTGGACACCTGATACCCAAGGATTTGCATTAAACATCTGTCTATATCTGTACCTATATCAAACCAGTCAATCCATTGATTTATTAAGTATCTACTATGTCTGAGGTACTGTTAGTGATTGGGCATACAAAGATATAAATTTAAAAGGAACCACTCTTAAGGAGCTTCCATTCTATCAATATTCATTAAAGATGTAATTTCCAATGATACAAATGATACAAAAAAATTAAGAAAGCATTGAATTCATGAACTTCATATTTAAGTAGGTGGTATTTTTATTTGTATTGGAAGAAGTTCCACTACCTTGTATGCTTTTCTCCATAAAGCATGTGAAAATATGTTATATGTTATATATTATATATATTTATATAATATAATATATATTATAAAATATTATTATATAATATATAAATATTATAATATATATATATATGTATGTATTTGTATGTGTATATGTATTGTATTTCTCCAAGTAAACTGTAAACTCCTTACAGATAAGTGACACACTTTTGGCAGATGTTTTTTCTTCCCTCACAGACCTTACATTTACAATCTCACACACAAGCACAGTGCTTACTACAAAGTCATAGTTGCAAAACATTGAAAGTTGGATCACAGAATAACAGAAACAGAAGGTTGGAAAGGACCTCATTGGCCATCTGGTCCAACCTACCCTTTTCTAGAACATCTCTTACAAAGCAGGGTCCAGACTTTGCTTGAAGATTTCCAGTGAGGAGGTAGGTGGGGAGCCCACTACCTACTAGGGTAGCCCAATCTACTTATGTATAGCTCTAACAAAAAAAAATTATAGAACTATATAATGTAGAGCAGGAAAGCATTTTAAAGATTATTTAATCCAAGCTCTCCTTTTACAGATGAGAATGCTGAACTCCAAAGGTAAAATCACATTATGGAATCACTTGAATTTAAATGTCTTTGAATGTTTTCATGCTATAACATACCTATACTGAAATGTTACTTGGAGTGACTTCCTTTGAATTTGGGTTGATGTGACATGATGAAGTAATAAAGCATCATGTTGCTGTTTGTTTGGGATGTTGTATTTTTTTACTTTTAATCTAGTGAAATTACTTGAAATGTTTCAAAGTTATATTGGTATAGTTTGCTCCTCCAAGGTGAATGAGTAAAAAGAGACTTTCAGACAAGATAGTCCAGTTCATGTACTATGTTTGGAGTTGCCTGGAAGATTCTTATATATAAAATTCTTTATAATTCTCAAAATATTACAAAAATGTGATGTTATCATGATTATTTGCTTAAAAGGGGTCATGCAGAATGATGGTTTCTTTTTAAAAATAAGGTTTTTGGTATTAGTTTCCACTTGGAAACTAGACTTACAGAATGTTAAAATTGAAATAAAAGTAATAGAAAAGACTTTAGACAAGATCTAGTTCGTTGCATTACTTCTGTTTTATAGATGAAGAAACTGAGGCACAGGGTATATGAGTTAACCGAGGATAAAGCTAGGAAATGGCAGAGATAAGACTCTGGCCTCAGAGCTGTCTGATTCTAAGTTCTTGGCTCTTTCAATTATTCCAGGCTGTCTTTGAATTTGGATTCTTGAGCTTTTCCAATTGTGAATAAAGGTATAATTTCAAAGTAGGATAATAAAGAAACGAGATGGAGCAGAAGCCTTAGAAACTATTTAATCCGGTGGCTCATTTTTACAAATGATGAACAGGAAACAGAGAATGTAATAGTAACTCAAATTTACATAACATGTACCAAAAGTCTTATTGAAATTTTAAAATTCAGTAGGGATCATGGATGTCCATGGTGATGTCTTTGAAACCATTTGTAGCAGACAAGTTATCACTGGCCATATGCTCCTGCATATTCACGTCCAATCTGTCCTTTGCCTCTTGGGTCACTTGTAATTGAGATACTTCAAACATTATGGCACTCTATGTTGTTCAGCATGTAACATCACTAGAATGATGTTGGGATTATTAATAATGAACTTTTGAGGTATCAAGTGATTTAAGATCATTGAAAGTGAGGAACATTTTCCCAATGAGAACCTCTGGTCCAGTTCTGGACCCAGCAACACATCTATATAGCAGTTATCTAAAGTATGTTTTGATAAACTTGCTCCATAGGTATCTATTTCTTATCTTCCAATGTAATTTCAGGTCACAATAAAAGTAATTTGTATTATTCATCTGTATTGTTTTTCCTCTTGGGATTATTAGTCCAATTTCTTCTGTGGAATGGGAGTAATGCAGGACTTAGTTCAACCATCTGTTACTGTGAGCATCTGGAGAACCTCAGTCTTATATTTAGATCATGTGGAGGAAGTTCTCCATGACCCTGACAAATGCCTTCGGCAAGCCAAGGTGTCTCTGTTGGATGTCTCACTTGGGAGTAGAGTCAGCAGACTGATGACCAAAGTTATTTCTGTGGTTACATCTGTCACAAAGTCCATGTATGAGCAGGAGATACTTTGGTGGGGAAAAGCTTTTTGGGATAAACTTTGTTCTTTCAGGTCAAGTGCTTTTTTTTTTCTTTCTTATATTCTCTATGCCTTTCAGACCATTGTGGGGCTAGAGCAAATTGTTTGCAAAGATCTATCTTTTCCCTTGTGTTTTCATTAAGAATATACTCAATGTCACGGATCATTATCAAAAGTAAAGCCTAGTAATGCAAAAGTTGACATCCCTGTTGTTTTCACCTTTTTGGTCACTTCTTTGGGATAATAATATAATCCTTTCCATTCTATTAGAATCTTTCTCTCTTTGAAATGTATTGAAAATACATACCTTAAGATATGCCATCTTAAGTATTTTTTTCCTTCTATATGTATATAGTCAGATCTCAAGTTTATTAGAAAGTTCATTGCTATTTCCTAGGGATTATGAGAGGTTTTTTTGGGTGGGGGAAGTCCAAAATGGAGGAATTTCATTGTTGTGGCTAATGGGAATGTACCACCATAGAAATATTAGGAGATCTGCTCCAGTTTACATCTATTTGTTATCTATTCTCCCCCTTACAATCCTCTATAAATGCTCTCAGGATGATCTGGCTTAAATGAACTTTGACATCAAGCTTTCTGTCTATATGTTATGATTTAATGCCTCTGATTGCTGTGTGAGGCAATACTGCTGCTCTATACATCACCTCAATTCGGTTTAACAGTCATTTAATTGTCTACTATATCCTGTACTCTACATAAGTGAATGTATGACAGTCCTTATGTTCACAAAGCCTTCAAAGGATAGCAACCTCACAAGTAGTGACAGTACAAAACAGAACAAAAGTACAAAGAGAACTTGAAACAATGGAGAGAGAAACACATAGAGAGAATGCAAAGAGAGAGAGAAGAGATAGAGACAGAGAGAAGCAAAGAAAAACAGAAAGAGAAAAGAAAAAGTCTAAATCTATGATTCTGTGCTTCTAGAGAGCCTTAAGGAAGAGATCTTGCTGAGAGGAGGTTTGAGAGGAGGTTTTAAAGGACCCTGAATGCTGACCTAACTACATATTTTTTCAGCATTGACCCAGTAAAATGTCCAGCATAACGTCCTAGGAATACAAATAGAATGACATAGTCCGAGATCTTAAGGAGCCCATATTTAAGAGAGGGAGCAGAAGGGTGAAATACAATGTGTACAGTTAGATGGCACTTGACCTGCAATTTCCTTATTTTGGGGAACTCTGAGATGTGGAAACTCCCTTTACCAGAGCAGAACAGCACCTTCTTTGCAGCTTACAGTTTTCCAAGAAGTTAAGTGACAGGCTTGGAATCACTCGGCCGGTATTACTATCAGAACAGGCCTTGAATCCAGGAGTTTGTGACTCCAAGGACAGCTCTCTGTACCCAATAGGCCATCCTACCATTTGTGTACATATTTAAGTGTATAATCAAAGATAGGAAATGATAAGGTTGAAGGAAATCTGACAATTCTAGGAAATTCTAGATTCTAGGAAAACTGAAGAAGAAAAGTCTCAGTTGATGGAGTGAAGAGATCAGAGAAGGTTTCACAAAGGAAGTGGAACCTAAGAAGTGGCACTTTGAAAAGTGAAGAATTCTGAGGAGACATGAGATTAGAGTGCCTTCCAGTGGACAACAAGAGGAGGGAGAATGGCCTCCTGAGAGAATGCAGAAGGGTGGGAGGCAGCAGGCTGGGGCCAAAGGATAGACATGTAATGGGACTTAGGGTACATGGAGGAAAACTAATGTGAAATAAGACTGAAAAGCTAGGCTGGAGCCAGGGTATGGAGGGTTGGAGGTGTGCAGGCTTTATAATGTAGGCATTGGGGAATGATTGAAGGTTTTTATATAAAAATAACAGATTGCTCCAAATGCCAGCTTGCATTTCTTCTCATCAAGACACCTATTTTGAGAGCTTCAAATTGAAAGAGGAAATTTCTGTGTTTCTTTGGTCGTATTTTTTTTTCTTTTTCAAAATGTCAGCCTATTTTATTTAATGTGTTATTTTTGAAAACAGCAAACTGAAAGCAGACTTATATAAAGATGAAATATAAGCACCTTAGTGCCAGATGTCCCAAGCCCATTTTATATGAAGGACAAAGACTGCTGTGTTATCTAGCATTAGAAATAGTAGGGCTTATTTTTATAACTTATATGCAACAACTTTATAGCATAATAGGAAAATAAAGTGATAAACATGTCAAGCAAGTGAGGAATGGAGTGAGCATAGAGTTATATGTTGATGGGAACATTGATTGGTGAAAAACATAGCCAAGAGAGAAAAGATTCTACAAACATTCCCCTTTTCCCCATTTTTTTTTAATGTGATCAATATCAATAGAAAAGAGCTTACCCTAATCCCAATCAACATTTTTTTTAGAATTATTTCAATCAGTACCTTAATATCCACTATCATGATTAATGTGAAGCCCAGAGAGACAAAGGCATGTTTATTTTTCCTTGTTGTAAGCATTTTGAAAGGAAATTTTGTCAGCATCAGGCAGCAATGATGAGTTTAGTGCAGTGCCTGGAACATAGTAGGCATTTAATAAATTCTTATTGACTGACTAATGTTCCCTAATTTAGTGCTTCAATCTCTATTCCTTTGTCCAGATTATGCTCCTCCTCCTGCCTAAAATGTATTCCTTTGTCACCTCTGCATTTCAGAATCTCTAACTTCTTACTAGGCTTAGTTCAGGGGCCATTTCCTAGAGAAATCTTTCCTTGATTCTCTCTTGTTCTCTGTCTGTCTTCTGTCTCAGGTCTCTGTCTCTGTCTCTCTCTGAATTTCTCTCCTCTCTCATCTCTCCTCTCTCTCTCTCTCTCTCTCTCGCTCTCTCTCTCTCTCTCTCTCTCTCTCTTCTCTCCTCTTCTCTCTCTCTCTCTCTCCTCTCTCTTTTCTCTCTCTCTCTCTCTCTTTCTCTCTCTCTCTCTCTCTCTTTCTCTCTCTCTCTCTCTCTCTCTCTCTCTCTCTCTCTCTCTCTCTCCTCTCTCTCTCTTTCTTCTCTCTCTCTCTCTCTCTCCCCACATATCCCCTGTCTCTGGCTCTATCTTTCTTTGTCTCTGTTTCTATCTGCCTATCTCTCTCTTAGTCTGTCTCTCTTTTTCTTCTTTCTCTCTCTGTCTCTGTCTGTCTCCCTATCTCTTTGTCTCTGCCTCTCTTTTTCTTCTTTTTCTCTATCTTTCTGTCTCTGTCTCCATCACTCCTGCCTCTCTCTCTCTTGTTCCCTCCCTTCCTCCCCGTCTCTGGCTCTATTTCTCTTTGTTTTTATTACTGTCTATGTCTCTCTATCTCTCTCTCTTTGTTTCTGTCATTCTTTTTCTCATTCTCCCTCTCTCTCTCCATCTCTGTCTCTGTTTCAGCCTGTCTTTCTTTGTCTTTCTCTGTTTCTCTGTCTCTGTCTTTGTGTGTGTCTCTGTCTCTATATGTGTCTGTGTGTGGATCTCTCTGTATCTCTGTATGTCTGTGTGTGTGTCTCTCTGTCTCTCTGTCTCTGTCTCTCTGTCTCTCTGTCTCTCTCTCTCTCTCTCTCTCTCTCTCTCTCTCTCTCTCTCTCTCTCTCTCTCGTCTTCACAGATATACTTAACTGTTTACATGTTATATCTCTAACCGGTGGAATACATGGTCCTTGATGGTTGAGCCTAGTTTTGCTTCTTTGTGTCTCTGAATGTCTGTGTGTGTGTCTCTCTGTGTCTCTGTTTCTCTCTGTCTCTCTTGTCTTTATACTTGTGAGTTGGGTTGGATTAGACTGGAACGGATGAAGTAACAGAAGTGAATAAACTGAGAGACAAGAAAACTGGGAATCAGTCCTTTATCTGCTACTAACTTGCTACATGACTTTGAGCAAGTGATCTAATCTCTCTGGATATCAGGATCCTCATCTGACACAAGTTTGAACTAGAGGAACCCGAAGCTTTGTCAGAACCAGTGTTTAACACTCTGTGATTCTATGCATGGGAGGATTCATTCCATTAATGAGTGCCATTTGACTGAAATTAAATGTTTTCTGGTCTTTCCACCACAGGACTAGGATCATTCTACCCTAACAATAAGATAATGGAATACAGTTAGTCAGATCTAATCAGTGACATTATGTTTACCAAATACATTGCAAAGAGGCAGCTAGCCTTGCCTCTGGTAAAAGAAAAAGCAATTCCTTACTCTCCCTGGGAGTGCAGAGACTAGAAGAGATAAGAATTTATCTAACTGAAATTGCTTTTAAAGCCTGGATCCTACTCTGGATGGCCTCCTTGTTCATGTTCTTCATCAGATATAGCTTATCCAAACAGTATCCCTGAACTGGCCAAGAAAGAAAATGTGTTGTCTGGTCATTTTAGTTGTAACCCCATTTGGGGTTTTCTTGGCAAAGATACTGGAGTGGTTTGACATTTCCTTCTCCAGCTCATTTTACAAATGAGGAAACTGAGGCACACGGAGTTAAATGAGTTGTCCAGGATCACACAGCTACTAAATATCTAAGGTTGAATTTAAATTTTAAAAAATGAATTTTCCTGACTCTAGATTGAGATTTCTATTCACTGCAACCACCTAACTGCCAAAGAGAAAAAAAGTAACAATTTACCTTTCTATAGCATTTTGCTTTTACAAAGTACTTTGCCTATGTTATTTCTTTGAGTCCTACAATGACTCTATGAAAGAAGAACAAGTATGAGTCCCATTTCAGAGAGGAGAAAACTAAGGTTCAAAAAGCTTTAGTGATTTACCTAAGCTCACACAACTGCTGGTACATGACAATTTGGGAATATGCTCGCAGGTTAACTATTCAGCCTAGTGTCCTTTCTACCTTAGAACATTAATTCTTAAAACCTCATTCAGAGATATTTATTGATCAATCACAAGCAATTATTAAGGTCCTCACATTTGTCATACACTATATTAAATGCTGGGTATACAAAGACAAAAGCTCTCAAGGAGCTTATATTCTACTAAGAAACTACAACATGCGCACGGTTACTATATGTATTTCTAGAGGATTGCATGTGTGTGTATTTTTGATAATTTATTTATTGGGGAATGGCTCTTATTTTTATAAATTTGACTCAGTTCCCTATTATTTTTTAGAAATAAGGCCCTTCTCAAGCAAACCTGCTTCAAAATTTTCATAATTACTGTTGTTAACTATATTCCCCCTTCTGTTTATTCTAATCTTGCTTTTCTCTCATCCTTTCCTTCCTCAAAAAATTTTACTTCTGATTGCCTTCTCCCCAAATCTGTCCTCCCTTCTATCACCTTTACCCCTTCCCTTAACTACTTCTCCTCTTACTTTCCTGTAGAGTTAAATCGATTTCTATACCTGATTAAGTGTGTTTATTATTCCCTCTTTGAGCCAATTCTGTTGAGAGTAAGGCTCATTCCCCCTTCCCTTCCTCTTTTGCTTCCTCAGTAAAACCTTTCTCTTGCCTCTTTTATGGCAGATAATTTGTGTGTGTGTGTGTGTGTGTGTGTGTGTGTGTGTGTGTGTGTGTGTGTGTGTGTGTGTGTGTGTGTTTTATAAGAGAGGTTCTATACAGTGGTTAAAAATCCAATTTCTGGACATGTTCTCCTTGTTTACATTGAATTCCACTAAAATCTGTGTTTAAACCTCACCTCTGACACATATTGCTCATGTGTCAGATAAATCCCTTCCTTTCTCAATGCTCTGAGCTCACCTCTGAGACTACAGGGCTCACATATGGTAATGATCTACACTGATATGGGGAATTTCAATGCCAGTGAAATCAGTTCCAGTCCTATACTGCTCCAGTCATTACCTTGTACACTTAGTCTAGGAATAATCATTCAAGTGACAGCATGGTATAGTAGAAAAGGGACTGGATATGGGGTCAAAGATTATTGGTGTTGTTTAGTTCTTTTCAGTAGTATCTAATTCTTTATGACCCCATTTGGGGTTTTCTTGGCAAAGAAACTGGAGTAGATTTACCTTTTCCTTCTCAAAGTCATTTTACGGATGACAAAATTGAGCAAATATGTTTAAGTTCCTTGTTCAAGGTCACACAATTAATAAGTGTCTGAGGTCAGATTTAAATTCAGATTTTCCTGACTCCAGGCTCAGCACTCTATCCACTGTATGGCCTGCGTTAAAATCCAATAGTGATACTGTCTGTGTGATAATGATCAAGTCATTTAACTTCCTTGGGCTTACAGCATCAACATCCAATGACTCAAAGTGTGTTAAGAGCATCTGAGACTCAGAGCTCAAAAGGACATTGGAAGTCCTTTAGTCCAAGCTCCTCATTTTACAGGTTAAGGAACTAAGTCCCCAGTCACACAGGTATACATCACCCAAGTAAAGAATTCTCAAAGGGACCTCAAGGACCATCAATTCTGACCCTCTGGTATTACAGATGAGGAAACTGAGACCCTACCATGAGAAGTGACATCCCTGAGCTAAATGCATGACCAGTCAATGACATAGGAAGTCTTTATCTTAAGAAGAATGTCTGCAAATGTCAAACTAGACTAATATTAAAGCCCCGGACAAGCTAGTGCTTTTGAGCCTGCTGGGATGAGCTGTCAATGAAGCTAAATGGCTAGTTCTACTGGCAGGCAGAGGGTCTCCTCCCTCTGTTGGAACAAAAAAGCTGACAGTCCTCGCCCTTTACTTGCACCATACATTTTAGAATTAAAATTACATAGCTTATGTATATGTAATTGCATTTAATAAGAGCTGGAACACTTGGACATACATGTTAAAAAGTCAAATGAAAGACTGGCTGGAACAAGCAGCTATTAGATTAACTTAGCCAGTGTAATAAGTAAGACCACCAAGGCTGCTGATGGCTTAGGAGCTGGAGCCTGGATCCACAGGTACTAAAAGCTGCCGAGGCTAAGTCTAAAAATGGTCTCTTTTTAGATCACAGTTTCAGCCTACGTTAAATATAGTTGTATATGTTGTCTTATATTTTGTGATCGTAATGAGACATGTATCGAAAAACAGCAAAATGTTGATTTTTCCATTTTTAAAAAAAATTACACTTTTCTGACCCCATGGTTACATGACAGAGCACCTTTGTTCTTTATTGAAGGTCTCTTTTCCAAACCATGTCAGAATGCTTTCATTCTTTTGGAAGAATATCTTAGGTGTACCCTCCTTTCAGGGTGGCAAAGGACATTCTCACAATATAAAACATTCTTGGGGAGGTTTGGCGGGGGAGAGGCAGTGTTTGTTTTTAAATACAGATCTTTAGAATATTGAAACTGGAATAGCGGTTTAGGGGGCATCAGACCCATCCCCTTCACTCTATAAATAAGGCAACTGAGGCTGGAAAAGGCAGAATGTGTTCTCTCAGGTCACATACAAGTGTGTGGTGCATCAAGGACAGAACTGGGGTTGCAAACAGGTCTTTAGCTTCCTAGCTGAATATTTTTTCCACACAGGCTGCCGCCTCTGCCCATCTCTGAAGGAAGTCTGTGGGATGACTCCGGCTGATGTAAAGCCTGTATAACACACACACACACACACACACACACACACACACACACACACACTGAGAGCCTAAAAAGATTATCTCCTCCAAAGTCCTCATTTCACAGCTGAAGAATGAGCACATATGGAGTTGATGGATAATGGAGTGGATAGACAAAGATCAGTGGCAGGGATAATTAGGAGATCTCTCATATCTCAATCTCTTAGATATGTCATAAACATATGTAGAAAATCACTGGGTACCTAGGGATGAAGGAAGGAGGCTATAGGAAAGGGAACTTCTTCCTATGCAGAAACAAGCCAATGTCTGAGCAGCATTCCACAGATAACAAGTGCAGTTCCAAAGGAAAGATCTGAAAAAACAGTCCCCACCCCACTCTTTTGCAGAGGGAATAGGTCCACAGACAGTATATGGGAACTCTAGAGAGTTTAACTTTGGGATATTAAGATTGGTAATTTTTCCATTTGGATTTTGAGTTAGCTCTGATTATTTTGAACTATTCTTTTGGAAGAAAATCTGATATTTGTAGAAAAATAGTCTGGGATGATTTAACTTATAAAATTAAATTTTAAAATGAAATTATTGTTTTAAGAAGAAAAAAATAGCATATCTCTTTCATTGTCCTTTAAAATAATTCCCATTTCTAAATAAGGATTTACACCATATAGGGTGGATCATATACTACCAGTATCTGTGAGCACAAATTCCAGCTCATGGACAGAATAACTTCAATATACCTGAAAAAGGCCAACAAGAGATCTGTGGAACTATTAGTTGGGGACCAATAATTCAACTGAATCCTTCAAGCATTTTGTTAAACAACTTGTATTAATAATTAGAGTGTTTAGGAAAGCATTCCCCTAGGAGGTACCCCTCTCCACTACCCCTTGGAGGATACTGGGGATTCTAGGGAGCAGAGATAAAAAGAGAAATTATTCAAAGCCTGGGTAGAGTCCTGCAAAAGCTTCAAGGTGTGTTTGGAGAAGAACAAGTAGGCTACCTAGGTTGGAACAGAAAATATATGTATGGGGATAATGTGAAATAAATCTCAAAGGGTTAACTGGTTCTAGATTGTGAAAGACTCTAAGAGCTAGGTAGAAGAAGTATATTTTATCCTAGAAAGAATGGGAGCCACTAAAGGTAATTGAGCAGAGGAACGGCATAGAACTATGTTTGGGGAAGGTAAATGTTGACAGCAGGATAGAAAATGGATTGGAAAAGAAAGATATAAGAACTTGGGAGTCCATTTAGGAGACTGGTCCAATATGCAGGCCAAAGTTGATTAAGAGACAGCATATGAGTTGTTAGGTAAAAACCAGTTGGATGAAGTAATTGTGGAGGCATAAATAATAATTCTTAGTAATTGATTTATATATAAGGAGTAAGATAGAAAGAAGAATCAAGGATGGTTTTAACTAAGCTTGTGAGACTAGGTGACTAGCAGCATAGTATTGTCCCCAATAGAAACAGAGTAAAATTTGGAGGAAGAATAGGAAGATTAGGTGACCAGATAATGACTTTCATTTTGAGTGCATTGATTTTGAGATTCCTACAGAACATAAAATTGGAGATGTTCAAAAGTCAGGTATTTAAGTGCAAGGCACCATGCTAAGTGCTTGACATATGAGATAAAGAAATTGCATTATGTTTAAAGAAATTATAGAACACAAAATATTATCAGTATTAAACATGTGCTCCAAATAGCATAGCACCTAAGTTATAAAGAAACAATTAACTAAATTACAACACTAACAACAAAAATACTCCTAAACTATAGATAATTACATAATAATAGGAAGCAGACTTTAATTTCCTCTCTCTAATAGAGAGATAAACAAAGGGAAAACATGGAATTGAACAGACTGTTAGAGAACTTAGAGCTAAAAGAAATATGCTGTCTTCTGAATGGAAACATAGTTCTCAGAACTTATTTGGCACTTTTACAAACATTCATGCTTAATTTGAACAGAAAATTTGAAAATAAATATAAAAAGTTACATACACATCTTTATAGTAAAAAATGCAAAAAAAATAATAAAAGGCATACAAAAAACATGTCTAATGGGGACTTAATGATGAAATATTAATAAGAGGTTGGTCAAAGAGCAAATAATAGAAATAATAATTATGTTATAGAGAGTGATAAAGACAAGACAGCAATCTAAAATTTCTGTGATGGAGCTAAATTAGTCTTTAGAGAAAAAACATATTACTAAAACATACATTAATAAAATGGAAAAAAATTAATTAATTTAGTAATCATTTTTAAATTAGAAACTCCAAAATAAACCCAAAATAGCAGAAAATAGGGAATCTGTAAAATAAGAGAAATATATAAATTAGAAACCATAAAAACTATAGACTTGATGAACAAAAGTAAAAGCTCATTTCTCAAGACTACAAAATTGATAAAATTTCAGCTATACAATTAAAAAGAAAAGGGAAGATAAAATAAAGGACAAAGTAAAGTCACAGAAAAGCTCAAAAGAAATAAAATTTTTTCTACTATGCACAATTATACATCAACAAAACTAAGCAAGACAAAAGAAATAAAGGACTTCCATCAAAAATATAAAAGTACCTAGGCTAACAGGACATCAAATAGGGATCTTCAATAATACAGTCTTGGAAAAAAGAAGCTGAAGAAGATATCAAAAAGTCTTGGTCCTGATGGATTTATAGGAAAATTCTATCAAATTTTTAAATAACAATCAGTAGTATAACAGTTATCAATACTACATAATTAATATCAGCACTATATAAATTTTTCTCAAAAATTGATTAAGTAGTTAATGAAAATATTTTTATAAAGCTAATAAAATCCCAATATAATATATAATAGTTACCAGAACTATATAATTAGTACCAATACTACATACATTCTTCTCAAAGTTGATTAAATACTTAATGAAAATTCTTTTTTGAAATTAACAAAATCCTAAAACCTACACAGGAAAGGCTATAGCAAAGAAGATCTATAAACCAATATCACAAGTAAATATAAATTCATAAATTTTCAGTAAAATCTGTCAAACTAAAATAATTTATCCAAGAAATCATTGATTATGATCAAGTTGTATTTATGTTAGTATGCAAAAAACATTAGAAACTAATCAACATATTAAAAACAAAAATATACCAAAAATTACATTTTCTTAATAAATGCAGGAAAAGCCTTTGACAAAAATATTCTTTAAAAAAAACTAATAAAATTATAAGTGTAGAGGGATCTTCATTAATATTATTTTTAAAATCCATCTAAAATCAAAAGCAAGCATCATATGTAATAGTATAATCAATCAATCATTAGTCACCTACTAGGTACTAGAGATACAAAGAAAGGCAAGAGACTGACCTACTTTCAAGGAGCTCAGTCATAGGAATATCTAATAAGATGGTCCCAATTTTCTAGTTGTTCAGTTGGTCCTAACTGAAACTAATTGTAGGGCTTTAAGTTTCTATTTGTTTTCTTCCATTCATAGTTCTATTTTTTGAATGACAATTTACAGAGTAGAAAGAATACTGGATTAAGACACAGATGACTTAGTTTCTTTTAATCCCTAACTACATATATGATCTTAGGGAATATTAAATAATCTTTCTGGATTTCAGCCCCTTCATTTGTCAAATGAGGAGACTGGAAAAGATGATCCCTAAAGTCCTTTTTAGCTCTGTGAATGTATACAATAATTGTAAGTATTTATTGTTTTCTGTTATTGTTCCTTGTTTCTTGTCTAAAGATGAATGGGCATCATTTCTTATTTTTTTATTTTTTAAAGCTTTTTATTTTCAAAACATATGTATGGATAATTTTTCATCATTGACCCTTGCATAATCTTGTGTTTTAGATTTTCCTCTCCTTCCCTCCACCTCTCCCCTAAATGGCAAAAAAAAAAAAAATCCAATATATGTTATCCATGTTAAAATGTATGTTAAATCCAATATGTGTAACCATATTTATAGAATCCTCTTGTGGGCACCATTTATTAATGCATTTCTTCAGTTTTCAGTATGATCATAGACATAAAACTAGAAGTAACTTTAGAAGTGATCTTCTTCACCTTCTCCCATTTTGCAAAAGAGGCATTTGAAGTCCACAGAGGTTAAATGGTATGCCCATGATTGTATAAGCAGTATTATGACAGGAGGGGAATTTAAGCCCAAATCCAGTATTCTTTATATTATGTCATTCTGCTTTCATCCCTAAAATGAAAAGGCTTATTAAATGATCTTTAAATTTTCCTCCAACTTGGATTTTCCATGTCTTCCACACTTTATTATTCCTAATAAGTTATAGAACAGAGAGACCGGTCCATGCAAACTTTCACCTTTGTTGCTATAAAGGAAATAACTGTGCATTTGAAGTAGTCAATTCATGCAGTAAAATAAACAAAGTACACACTCTGTGAGTCACACTATCAGTTCCTTTTATGGCCTGTTTGCTTGAGTTTCTAGTTATTAGTAGTTATTCTGGAAACTGTGTTTAAGGTAATCTCAAGGGAGATTTTTTTTTTTTTGTAAAGAAATTATTCATTCCCTTTCTTACTACCACTATATGTCAACAGTGAGCAAAGTTGTCAATCACTGTAAAATGTCAATCACTTCAAGATATCAATCAACCTGACTTTTCTACTCCTAGAAAACTCAGATAAGATTTAACATAATTCTTCATATATCTTACAAATAATACAGAGTAGATGGCCTGGCTGGTGAACAGATATGAAGTCACTTTATTCCCTCCTTCCCCTTTCCTTCCTCTGAATTCATTTCTCCCTTGGGACATGACTTTCTCTCCAACTACTCGCTTCTGGGGGGATATAATTTTCTTTCATATTCAGCAGACTGGCAAAGGAATTTTGCTTATTTCATCCCAACCAGTCACTGACTGAAGCAATTACTGGCTCTCTTTAATCCTATGGGAATCACCCCAGTGAACACAATGAGAAATTGTTAATCAATAAATTCTCTCTTTCCCTTTGAATTCAAAAGCCCAACTAGCAGATATTGGCAAAACAGTAAAGTCTCAGTCCCCTTCCGGTTTCCCAATTAGCTACCCCTTAATGCTACATGAGAGCAATGGCATGCATAATTAACCACGGTTATAAAAGTAAAGGCTTTAAGGTAAGATACACTTATAAAATTCTAAACATCTTAGTTAGCCACTAAGAGGGACAGGCAGAACTTCTGCCCAGAAACTGTGAAGTTAAGGAGAAGCTGAATAGAAAGCAAATAAGAAAAGAAACAACTTTCTTCTGGAAGCTGCAAAGAAGCTCCTCACTAAAATAGACTTCCTTTGTCTTTGCTGAAATCATTCTTCTGCCTCCTGTCTTGGTGTTCTGTGCTACAATCACCCTAACCATTTTTCTCTCGTCCTCCAGTGAAAGGTCATTTCTCACGTGGGAAAATGCTCTTTGCATGACCATCCCAAACCTCTCTGACCATAGTTTCATGGCTGGCTGTCTTGCCATTTTAGCAAGCCACTGCTCCCTCAAGGTCAGAACTTTTCTCCCAACCCTAACCAAGGGATTTTCCTCACACTCTCTGGAAGAAATTTAAGACAAAAGTATCTGTACCCTATTCATCTCCAACCTCCATTCCCAGCAATCTCTGTAGAAGAGCATCCTATAGTGTTCTCACCTGTTTCCATGGTGATAATCCTCTGATAAGGTCCTGGAGACAAAGAAAGCTCTCCTTACTCAAGACTTTGACACTGCCAAATAGTTCAACATTTGAAATGAAATGGTTTTAGCCATAGAAATAACAGGAAAGAAACATTACCATGCTCCTTGCTAACAACACCTTAGGGACTACAGAATCTTTCCATATACCCTAATCCTAAAACTTTCTATACTCTTGTCTTCCCCTTTAAAAAGGTGAGCTCCTTGAGAAAAGAAATCCGGCTTTTCTATTTGTATCCTTTTTCTATTTTTTCTACTTAACACAGTGCTTACCATGTACTAAGCATTTGGCAAATGTTTTTTCATTTATTCAGGCATTAAATTCTGCTGGGCTCTGACCTAGCCAAGAACACATTTGGAGTGTTATATGCAGGTCTGGGAGCCATATTTTTGGAAGGACATTGACAAGCTGGAGAACACACAGAAAAAAGTAACTAAGATAGCCAAGAGCCAAGCCATGTTATATGATGGTCACTTAAAGGAATTGTACTGACCAAACAGATGTACCTGAGGAAGATCCCACCCTCTCCAGTAAAACACCTGGTCCTTTTCGCATCTCTATACTGCTCTGATTCATTAAACAACAGCAGATTCAAAAAATTCATTTATGAAATTGGTGAAAGTTTAAAGAGTAGCATCTCACTGGACATTTATAGGGAGGCCAGAGTAATAGATTGAGTACTGGATTTGACTATAATAAAATTCTGACTTTCCCACTTACTATGTGACCTTGGGCAAAATTATTTCGCTTTCCTGACCTTGTTTTTTTCATCCATAAAACAAAAGAGTAGGGTTATGAGCTCAGAGGTTCTTTCCAATTTTAAATCTATGAACTTATGAAATGTGAATATGTAGCCTGGAAAACAGAATAGTTAGTGCATCATGATACCTGTCTTCAGCTATGTCAAGTATGTCTGGGGATAGAGGAATTCATCTTCTTCTGCTTTATTCCCAGAAGACAGGACTAAAAACAGATAGAGGCAGATTTAGATTTGAGTAACACAAGGAAAAAATCCCTAACAACTTGTGTATCCAGGTAGAATGAGCTATCCTAGGAGATAGCAGCTGCTAGACGTTTTTAAATGAAGTCTTGTCAGGAAGATTTTAAAGGGGATTCCTGTTTAGATATGGTCTGACCTAAAGCCATGTTCTCAAGTGATGGATATCAAAACCATTTGATACTACTGACTAAGAAACAGAGTAGTGAACCAGTGGGATAGGTTAGGTTCACAAGACACAATACTCAATGACTATAATAATCTAGTGTTTCATAAACCCAAAAACTATAGCTTCTAGGATAAAAACTCACTATTTGAGAAAAATTTCTGGGAAAACTGGAAAATAGTATAGCATTGACCACCACCTACATCCTATTATCAAGATAAGATCAAAACAGATTCATGATTTAGACATAAAGGGTGATACTATAAGCAAATTAGGAAAACAAGGGATATTCTACCTCTCAGATCAGTGGAAAAGGGAGGAATTTATGGCCAAAGAAGTTCTAGAGAGCATTATGAAATACAAAATGGATAATTTTTATTACATTAAATTAAAGAGTTTTTACACAAATAAAACAAGGCAGCCAAGATTAGGGGAACTAGAAAGATGGAGGGAAAAAAATTAAAACCAGTATTTCTGATAAAGCCCTCAATTCTAAAATATATAGAAAAAAATATCACAGAATATGAGCAGACAATATTCATATGAAGAAATTAAAGCCATTTCTAATTATATGAAAAAATGCTCTAAACCACTATTGATTAGAGAAATGCAAATTAAGACAACTCTGAGGTACCACTTCACATTTCTCAGATTGGCTAAGATGACAGAAAAGGATAAATGTTGGAGGGAATGTGAGAAAACAGGACACTAATACATTGTTGACTGAGTTGTGAAATGATCCAACCATTCTGGAGAGCAATTTGGAATTATGCCCAAAGGGCATTAATAACACTGCCTTTGATCCAACAGTGTCTCTACTGGATATGTATCCCAAAGAAATCATAAAAGAGGAAAAGTTACCCACATACACAAAAAATGTTTGTAGCAACTCTTTTTTGTAGTAACAAGGAACTGGAAATTGGGCAGTGACTAAATAAGCTATGATATATGAATGTAATGAACTATTATTGTTCTATAAAAAATGATGAGCAGGATGATTTCAGAGGCCTGGAGAGACTTACATGAACTGAGTGAAATTAGCAGAACCAAGAGAACAGTGTACACAACAACAAGATTATACAATGATCAACTGTGATGAATTTAGCTTTTTTCAACAATGAGGTCATTCAATGCAATTACAATAGACTTGGGATGGACAATGCCATTTGCATTAGAAAGAGAACTATGGAGACTGAATATGGATCAAAGTGTAGTATTTTCACCTTTCTTTTATTATTGTTCTTTGATTGGGTTTTTTTTTCCTTTCGTGTGTGTGTGTGTGTGTGTGTGTGTGTATGTGTGATTTAATAGCTTTTTATATACAAAACATATGCATGGGTAATTTTTCAACACTGACCCTTGCAAAAACTTCTGTTTCAACTTTTCCCCTCCTTCCCTCTACCCTCTCCCATAGATGGCAGGTAGTTCCATACATGTTAAATATGTTAAAGTATATGTTAAATACAGTATATGTATATATATATATATATATATATATATATATATATATATATATATATATATGTATACAGTTGTCTTGCTATACAAGAAAAATCGGATTTAGAAAGAAGATAAAAATAACCTGAGAAGAAAAAACAAAAATGCAAGCAAACAATAACAGAAAGAGTAGAAATGCTATGTTGTGGTCCACACTCATTTCCCAGTGTTCTTTTGCTGGGTGTAGCTCGTTCTGTTCATCACTGATCAATTGCATCTGAATTGGATCCTCTCATTGTTGAAGAGAGCCACTTCCATCAGAATTGAACCTCATATAGTCTTGTTGTTGAAGTGTATAAAGATCTCTTGGTTCTGCTCATTTCACTTAACATCAGTTCATGTAAGTCTTTCCAAGCCTCTCTGTATTCATCCTGCTGGTCATTTCTTATAAAACAATAATATCCCATAACATTCTTATAACATAATTTACTCAGCCATTCTCCAATTGGTGGGCATCCATTCATTTTCCAGTTTCTAGCCACTACAAAAAAGGGCTGCCTCTTGTGTTTTTTTAATCCAAGTTTTCTTGTACAGCATGATAAATATGGAAATATGTTGAAAAGAATTGCACATATTTAACCTGTATCAAATTGCTTACTATATGGGAAAGGGGGGAGGTAAGAGAGGAAGAGAGAAAATTTACAAAGGTGAATGTTGAATACTATCTTTACATGTATTTGGAAAAATAAAATACTATTAAAATATATAGCCTCAATAAGATGGCCTCTAAGGCCCCTTCCAAATCTGAGATTAAGATTCTTCTATTTCCATCTCTACTTCTCAAAAATCTGGACTTCTTTCAGAGTTCAATTTAGATCCAATCTCTGAGAGGTCTTCTGTGATTCCACCATTGTTAATACTCTCATTCAGCTCAAGTTTCCTTATGTTATTTTTATTTATGTGCATATTGTTTCCAATTTTATCATATTATAGTAGAATGTAAGCTTCATAAAGGCAGGGAGTCTTTCATTCTTTCTTAGTAAGATGCCTTGCACATAGGAAGTACATAATCACTGTTTGTAACAACAAAATGTGTAGTAAGAATCATCATCAACTTTATAACCCCTGGGCTTAGCATATAATAGGTTCTTATTTTTTTAATTGAGCAGTAAAAAATGTTATAACAAGTCAAATTAAGTCAAGAGATATATATTAAATACATATTGTATGGCAGATATTATGTTAATGGCTGGGAATATATATATATATATATATATATATATATATATGCAGAAATAGATAGCCCCTTCCCTCAAAGAGCTTACACTCTAATGAAAAAAGACAATATATAAAAGTAATCTGAAAGCTGAAAAAAATTGGGGGAGAGAGAGTGATAAGGAGAGAGGGCAGAGAAGGTATAGTAGAGAACATCTACAGAGTTAGTAATGGACAAGGAAAAGAATAAAGACATCGCTGGTTTCCATACTTTCCTTTAAAATGGATGTTCTGGGGGGAACTGATTAATCATCAAAAAGGGTCATGGGGCCTGTAAGAAGGCCAGAGATAAAGCAAACATCCAGGGTGCGTATCTTGAGCTCCTTTGTATCTCCAATGCCTTGAAATGAAGGTTTGTTTAATTGAATAGTAGGGTGTATTATAATATCTTTGTAATCCACAATGCGTTGCACATAGTAAGAGTTAAATGAATGCCTGTCAGACCAAACCATAATTTAATGGCTGCCAGTGGTTTTAAGTGACTTCTACTTACTCTGTGTGTTCGTTCATGAGTCTGAAATAATTTCTCATTTCCCTTTTCCATCAAAGGCACTGTTTAATTTCTTTATTGGCAGCACATTTTCCTAAGTTTTGTTTCTTTCTCTAACACAGAAATGACCCTTCCATGGAATTTAACCTCAAGACTCATGTGGATTCCAAGGATCTGAAGGCTGCCATAGAGAAAATTTCTCAGAAAGGAGGGCTTTCCAATGTGGGTATGTGGTCTATGGTTAGTGTAATTGTAACCTTTCTACTAGGGAAACAGGAAGAGATTTTCCTCTTTAGTTTCCTTTTGCTCTTCAATACAGGAGATGATGGAGGTAAAGGGGAGGTCCAAGGTAACAAAATGGAATAGTAATTCATAAAGGAATCATTCCCTTCCTGCCCCATCATTCATCCAAATAGATCTCCTTTAATTCTGAAGTTTGAGCATGACTTCAGTGGGCCAATGCATGGGTCATTTCAGTGTATATCCTGTAGGATTCTATGTATCCACTGGTTTCATCCAGAGTGATCTTGAAGAAAAGAAAGGATTTGGGGATGGGTGTTTTTGGTTCCAGATCTGATTGTTTCACAAATTTAGCAAGTTTATCAGCAACAAATTTAATCCTTTTGCCATTCTATCCACTAACTATCCTCTGCCCCCATTGCCCTTGACTACTTCTAGCATCTTATTTTAAGTTGATCTCACAGGAAGATACCAGGTGGATAGTCTGGTGTCAATAAATTTTCACAACTATAGGGAAATCTTATTTACTCCAACTTCAATAATTCCACATTTGTGACAGTTTGGATACAGACTGGAAGAATAGAGATAGTCTGGAAAATTATGAAGAGAAGAAGTCAGGAGACTTGGGTTTGGGGCCTTATCTTGTAGTCATCATGTCCTCATCTGTTCGGAGAGGAAGCTGAGCTAAGTCCTCTCACTGGATCCTTCTAACTTTTGCTTCCTATGATTTAAAATTTGGGAGAAAGATTCCCCAGCTAAGTGAATCTTCATTGAGTTTAAAATTACTTAAAAATGGCAGCCAGAGGGAACTTTAGAAAGCTAGTGAGCAAAAGGCTTAGAGAAAGGAAGTAACTTTCTAGGTTGTCTTTAGTTTTGAGAGGGACTTTCCTGCCATCTCTTCTCCACTAATTTCAAATTAATGAGTTTTTAACCTGTTAATTGGATTGTAGTATTTTCAAAAGGGGGAATTCCATGGCCTATTACAAATCAACTTTGAATTAGTAACTCCTAGAGAGTTGCTTGGATTCACAATAAAATGATTCAGCCAGAGTTATACATCTAATTAGCTTCAGAGCTATAATGTAAACTCTGATATTATCTGATATTATCTGATATTAAACTCATTAATGTAAACTCTGATATTATCGCAAGCCAAGCCCACTATCCATATTCGATGCTTCTTTGATTACTACTTATAAAAGCACTTATACAAACCATTGCTTCCTTATATAAGATAATAATTATAAAGCATTTAGCACAATGACTGACACATGGTAAACACTGTATACATATTAGTTATCATCATGATTATTGTTGTTATAATTGTTGTTATTATAATTATTACAGGGCGGGCCCTTTCTTTTGTTACCAAAAACTTCTTTTCCAATGCCAATGGAAACAGAGGGGGAGCTCCCAATGTGGCCATAGTGATGGTAGATGGTTGGCCCACAGATAAGGTGGAGGAAGCTTCAAGACTCGCCAGAGAATCCGGAATCAACATTTTTTTCATCACCATTGAAGGTGCTGTTGAAAATGAGAAGCAGAATGTGATAGAGCCCAACTTTGTGGACAAGGTATTAGCCCAGAAAATAAATCTAAATTTCACATGGTCTTAGATCCTTCCAACAGAGGGCATGGCTTAGTATTTTGCTTCAGTTCCCCGGGGCACACATAGTGGACAAATGTAACTCTGACAGTAATCTCCTAAGGCAGTTATGGGGAATTCCTCTAGTACTACAGACCTCCCTTAAAGTAGTTATCTCACAAACACTTAATATATAGAAAAGTATTTCTTAGTTGAAATAGAATGAAGCACAAAGACCAAAGGGAAATGTCTACATGTGGATACATAATCTCTCTGTGGATATCAAGGTCTCTCTGGGGGATAAACACCCCGGGACCTGCAGTGACGTTCATATAATGGGCAACGTATTTAAAGAAGGTACACACCCACAAAATAAATGTACTTACAGGAAAACTCCATTGGCAAAGAAATACATATATACATGAGTTTATTATTTTTATAAAATATAGTTTACATTTATATAATATTTTCATCATTCAATCAATCAAACTCAGGGTAATTGGGTAGCACAGTGGAGAGAAGATTGAGCATAATGCCAGGAAGATCTGAATTCAAATCCTGCCTTAGACACTTACTAATTGTGTGACTTTAAATTAGTCTTCATTTCGACATCATCAAAATGTAGATAATAATAGCTCCCAAGGTTGTTGTAAGGATCAAATTAAGCAACGTGTAAAGTAATTGCAAATTTGTAAAGCAATGTTGAAACAATATTGATTACTATTATTTATTAAGCATTTTAGTATATATCAGGACCTACTTTAGGTGTAAGAAATGCAAAAACAAAAACAAACAATTTTACCCTGGGGGAACTAATGGGTTATCAAGGAAATTGCCCACACGATTAAAAGTAAATTATATATGTGTATGTGTACATGTATATATATAATATACATATTGTATATAGATGTATATATGTGTGTATGTGTAGATGTAGATACATATATATGTGTGTATGTATATATATATATGCATATATATATATATATATATATTATTTGTGTATATATGGAAAAGATAAAGTAATTTCAGGGAGTGCTAGCAGCTAGGTATATCACCAAAAGTTTCTTGCAAGAGGTAGTACTTGAGCTTTGAAGAAACAAAAGTATTCTGAGAGATGGAGGTGAAGAGGGAGTTTATTCTTGACATAGAAATCAGCCAGGACAAAGTCATGGAGGTGGCAGATGAGATATCATTTTTCAAGGAGCAGCATGTAGGCCATTTTGGCTACAATATAGGGAAGGGAAATAATAGGAAATATACTTAGGAAGGTATTACAAAGGACTTAAAATGCTTCCCAGGAAAGTTTACATTCTATCCAAGAGGCAAAAAAGGACTTATGAGGGAAGTGACATGGTTAGTCTTGTGCTTTCAGTAATATCACTGACAGCTATGTATAGGATAGATTGGAATGAGGAAAGATATGAGGTAGGGAGGCTGATTAGGAGGCTGTTGCATAGTCTGGCTCTGAGGCAAATAGTGTAAGAACTGTTGTCCCCATTTTATAGAAAAAATCAAATGCTCAGATAAATTAAGTGGTTTATTCAGCATTACAAAAATATTTAGTGTTAGGATTTAGATTCAGAATGAGATTTGCCAACTCTATGGTCAATACTTTTTCCACTCCAAAACACAATCCCCTCATATTACATATTAGAGTAAGTTCCCAATAATGCCCAAAGAGATTTATAGTCAATGAAATTATCAATAGTAATTCAGAATTATCAATAGATCCAGCTGAATCTCCCACTGACTTTCATATGGACCAGGAAAAAATGATCCTTTAAAAGAATGTTTCTTAAATAGCATTCCTCACAACATCTTGATAGTTCATGCTTAGGGGGCACTTTACCATTACAAAGTACTTTTTGCTAATGACTTTATTGATGCTTACAAAAAAAATCTGTGTAGCATTTTCTCTATATTATAGACATGGCCTCTGTCACAACGCCTATGGATATTGAATTTTCTCCTTTTGATAAGAATGAATGCCCTATCCCGTTCACCAGCCCCCTGAGGATTATTCAAGTTTCAAGTCTTCTTCCGGACTCTTCAATAAACAAGTTGTTTCAGATTCTTCTGGCTTCCCACTTCAAAAGGAAAGATAGAAGAGGTCAACCCCACTTCAGGTTGCTAAGGGAAAAAGACTCTTAAAAAACATGAGAACAGGTGACCCCTAACCCCCGCTACATCGGAGACTTCATGGAGTTTTTCCCTTAGGTGAGATCTAGGACTCTCTCTTGGTTGAGCTGACTTATCTCACTACTTATAGGAGAGATCTTTCATTCTTCCTTGTTTGATTTACATTCTCTTTTGTAAATCTCCTCTGGTTTTAGTTTCGCTAAAATTTGGATAAATAAGTTTCTGTGCCATTTGCCATTTATGCTCATTGTGGGAGAGGATCAAGCCTTGAATATAGAATTTGGAATTCCCCTTCTCCCAATGAGATAAAGAGGTGAGAAGTTAGATTGAACATTATCATTTCCCCCATACTCATATATTTAAAGGAGCAGATAAAAGTCTATCTTGGTATCTCTTTTCTCTTAGGAGAACAAATGGCCTCTGGTCTTCAACATTCTATTTCTCCTTCTGGAAGGAGTTAAAGTTTCCATTGGATAAAGTGGGAAGACCAGGCCAGAATTTTTCTATTTGCTCCCCTAAATAATACTAGACTGGAAGGACGTAATAGGGTTCAGTCCAACTTCTGATCTCTGTGTCTTTACTGGGGGCAAGAGGGAACCCCAGATCCTTTCCCCACCAAATGCCAGTTCCACAATGAGCACAAATGATGACTAGCAAAGAAATCCTTTTATCTGTATTATAGCAAAACAGAACCGGAGAAGGTGTGCCTAGGGAGGGAAAGGCTCTCCCGCTGGGAATGAGGGAACTCGGTTCAACCAAGAGCTATAGATCTAAGCTAACGGAACAACTCCACGGAGTTTCCAGTAAAGCTAGCTGGAGATGGGGACATGGGAGCCAGTCCTCTCGTGTGTGTCAGTCTTTTCCTTCAGCAACCTGGAATAGGGTTGGTCTCTTTCATCTTGTCTCTTGAAGCAAGAAACCAAAAGTCCCCAAAGAGATTTAAAGAGTCCTAAAGAACACTTGAAGCTTAAGATTCCCATAGAGGCCTGGGAAGGCTCTCCCACTCTCAACCAGCCGCTCGGCCCCTTACGGGCAGGATGTTTATACATTCATAAGGGCTGTGGGATGGGAGTCACATAGAGGGGACCTGAGCCTCCGGGAGGGCCTGCTGAGGGCCTCTGCATGGATGAAAGATTGGGCATTTGGGCTGGAGACTGTCACTGCTCGGGCGCTGCCGCGGAGGGCCGGTGCCCGGGCAGTAGGAGTTCGTGAAGCTGGGAAGGGGCGGCGGTCCCTAAGGGAAGGACAGGGGATTTCCCCGCACGTCCCAGGAGAGTGCTCATTGCCCAGCTGGTTTGGCTCACTTAAGGTCACATGTGTCCATTCAGGCTGTCTGCAGACAGAACGGCTTCTACTCCTTCAACGTGCAGAGCTGGTTCAGCCTCCATAAGACCGTGCGGCCCCTGGTGAAACGGGTCTGCGACACCAGCCGCCTCGCCTGCAGCAAGACCTGCTTAAACTCCGCCGACGTGGGCTTCGTCATCGATGGCTCCAGCAGCGTGGGCACGGGGAACTTCCGCACCCTCCTCCAGTTTGTGGCCAACCTCAGCAAGGAGTTCGAGATTTCGGACACGGACACGCGCGTCGGGGCTGTGCAGTACACCTACGAGCAACGGCTGGAGTTTGGCTTTGATAAGTATGGCAGCAAGCACGATCTCCTGAATGCCATCAAGAGGGTCAACTACTGGAGCGGCGGGACCAGCACGGGGGCCGCAATCAGCTACGCCCTGGAGCACCTCTTCAAAACATCCAAGGCCAACAAGAGAAAAGTCATGATCCTCATCACGGACGGCAGGTCTTATGACGATGTGCGAGTACCGGCCATGGCCGCTCATCAGAATGGTAAAGCCGCTTCATCCTTCTAGGGAGGGCAGTGAGAGCTGGGTGACAGCGAGCCGCCCTGGGTTCGGCCCATGCCCCTTACCCTCTCAGAGCTCTGGGCAGGGTCTGAGAGTCCCGCTGGCTGCGTGGTGCAGCCGTACAGTGCTGGGCCCCAAATCCAGGTCCGGCCTCAGGCTCTTATTAGCGGTGTGAGCCTGGGCAAGTCACTTTGTCCCCGTTTCCTCATCTATAAAATAGGGGAAACAATAGCACCTCCCTCCCCTTGCTGAGATAGTACTTTTAAAGTACTTAGCACAATGCCTGGCGAACAGTAAGCACTGTATACATTGTAGCTATCGTCGTCTCATAAGTTGCAGAGAAAATAGCAAGAAGCATGGGTAGTTACGTCTGAGCTACTAAACAACAAAGTGAGAAGGGGAAGAAAGGGCTCAGCTCTGGGTTCGCACTGATTTTTTCTGGCACTTGTCAGGAATCAAAAGGAATGGTCTCGCCATGATATGGCTATTCATACTCACACTCACAATATCAGTAGGCAACAGTGAGCCTCATTGTCGATGTCTGTGGGCAGTGATACGGGAGCATTCTGGTTTGTGGGTTTATTAGTCTCTGATGACATCACCCCCCACACCAGGACCTTCCTTCTGGGAACAGAGAAATTATGCTCTTCAGTCCTTCTTTGTTCTCAAATCCTACAGACATAAAATATTGAACAATGGCTGACATTTATCTAGAGTTCTGAGCATTAACAAGATATTGAATTCTCACAACAAGCCTCTGGGCAAAAATTTTTTAAATGAATGTTAATTTTTTTTAAGAGTACCAAAAAAATGGAAATGTGTTTTGCATGACTTCATATGTGTAATTGGTATAGAATTTCTTGCCTTCTCAGTTGGAAAGGAGTGAATTTGGAACTTAAATTTTTTAAAATTAATATGCGGGTATTATGGGCATGCCACATCACTTATGAAAAAGCTGATACTCAGAAAGAAAATTTGCCCGCATTCAGTCAACAAATGATTATCAGAGCCAGAATTCAAATTCCAGTCTCTCCCAACTGTAGGTTGGGTCCTTTTCCCCATATACTATAGTGCTCACACTGAAAGGGACTTTAGAAATTGTGAATTCAGTCCCCATACTTTACAGGTGAAGAAACTGAGGCACAAAGATGGATTCTAAAGAAGCAAAATGATGGACTGAACATTGGCAGAGCAGAATCTAATCCTGGTTTTGCCACCAACTGTCTGAACTTAAGCAAATTACCTCACCTCTAAAACTGTTTTTATATCTGTAAAAGGAGGGAATTAGATTGGATCTGGTGTTCTTAACCATGTCCATGAACTTCCCTTTTTAATATTTTTATAATTTATTTCAGTCTAATTGGTTTCCTTTACAATGCCATACATTTTCCTTTATGCATTTAAAAGCAATATTCTGAGAAGGGGTGTACAGGTTTTCCCAGACTACCAAAGGGACACAAAATATGTTAAGAACAATGGTAAAATCACATTGAACAACAGGGGAAAAAGACATTGGAACTGAGCTAATAAACATACTTATAGATTGAATTCAATTGAATCTTGATTTCACCATTTACTGACTGTGTAACAGCTTTCAAGGCAGCCAGTGGTGTTATAGATAGAATGAGGGCTTGAAATTAGGAAGACCAGAATTCACATTCTGCATCTGACGCTCCTTAGCCCTGGAAGTCTAGACAAATTATTTGGTCTCTCAAAGCCTCAATTTCCTCATCTGTTATAAAAATCAACACAAGTTAACATATGTAAAGTACTTTGCAAACTTTAAAACTCATATATTTATTTTCCTTTATCTTGAGGCAGCCAGATAGTACTCAACTTAGAGTAAGAAAGGCATGAGTTCAAATTCAACCTCAGATAGTTAGCTGTGTGATCATGAACAAGTCACTTTATCTCTCAATTTTCTCATCTGTAAATTGGAGATAACAATAGTACCTACCTCTCAGGTGTGTGGTAAGGATAAAAATGAGTTAATATTTGTAAAAGGCTTTGCAAACCTTCATGCACTATATAAAAACTAGCTATCATTATCATTATTAATTTTGGAGTTAACCTCTCTTATCCCATTTCCTCCACTATAAAATGGGATTCATAAATTTAGAGCTGGAAATAATCTTAGAGTTTCTAATCCTACTCTCTTATTTTACAGACAAAGAAACTAAGGCTGAGAGAGGTTAAATAATTTGCCCAAAATCATGTAAACATTCTCAGCAGAGCTAGAATAATGATATTTACTCTACCTACCTCCCAGAGCTATTTCAAGGGACAAATGAGATGTGAAAGTGCTTTGTGACCTGAAGACATTTATAAGCTGGTAATTAGCTAATTCATAAGGGCATTAGAATTAGTAGAATGGGGAGGAACACTTTCTTGAGTACTGGGAGAGCAGTGATTATTCTCCCCTGAGTATTATGATATTTAGCATTAGCAGATACAAAACTTCACAAAGACTTAGCATGAGAAAAAGTAATGATGTTAAGCTGGGCAGCTGAGAACAGGCTGTCATCCCCTCCAGGAGAGACAGTGAAGGGCTTGGGGTTTGAATTCAAAAAGCTGAAGGGTTCCAATCTGCACACTGCCCATTACCTTTACTACCCAACTCCAAGCAAAGGGCTGCTCTGGGATCAGAACGAATGGGCCAAGCCTGGCAGTTTGTAGCAGGATTTGGGTACTGAACCAGGAATTCATGGTATACCAATAACCAGGCCTGGGTCACTACTAAGAAGAGAAGGATGGGTAGAAAGGGAAAGGGAAGGAGAAGAAAAAGAAGAAAAAGAAGGGAATGGAGAAAAGAAGGAAGAGGCAAGGAAGAGAAGGAAGAAAGAGAGGAAGGAGAGGAGGAGGAGAAGGAGAAGGAGGATAAAGAAAAGGAGGAGTGGGAAGAAGAAAATGAAAAGGGGAAGAAGGAGGGTGAGGGGGAAGAAAAGCAGAAGGAAGATGAGGAGGAGGGGAGGAAGAGAAAGGAAAGAGGAGGAGGATGAAGAAAAGAGGGGAAGGAGAAAATCAAAGAGGGGGAGAAGAGGAAAGAAAATAGGAAGAAGGGGAGAGGAAGGAGACAGAAGAGGATGAGGAAAAGGAGAAGGGATGCTTATAGGTGGATAGTCAGATTCTGTACCCTTTACATTTGCCCCCAGCTCAAACATAGCACTGTAAGGGAGTCTGTAGGAACAAGAAAAACCGAGCAACTGTTTTTCCTCTGGCAACTATCTGCAAGAGCTGCCAGCCGGTCCACAAGCATTTATTAAGTGTTCATAAATGTATCAGAAGCGGTCTGGTGTAGTGTTCAGAGAGACAGACTTGGAGTCAGGAACAACAGGGTTCTAGACTAGATTCTTATTCAGATATGTGACTCTAGACAAGTCACTTAACCTCAACACATCAGGAAATTCTCTGTAGACTTAGAGTAGCAGAGAAGATGCCAATCTAAAATAATAGACAAAAGTTTCTTATACCAATGATAGGTCTGCTCCAAAAATAAAGCAGAAATTTGCTAGACACTAAGTTAGCCCCTAAGATTTGAAGACATCTGGAGAGAAGCCTGGAGAGACTATTAACACTCAAAGAATTTTTAGAAGCTGAAGCACCCTTGGAGATCCTCTGGGCATCCCCCTAGAACATACTTGACAGATGGTCATCCATTCAATCTCTACTTGACTGCTTCCAATAAAGGTGAACTCATTACCCATACAAGGCAGTCCATGCCATTCATGGACATCTCTAACTGTTAATTAGCTTTTCCTTGCACAATTTCATTTCCATCTGTTGGTTTTTGCTCTTTCCTGTGGAGCAACAGTGAACAAGTCTTCTTGCTCTTGCCCTATTTTACATGACAGCTCTTTAAATTTTTTTACTAAGTCTCATTGTCTCTGGGCAATTATATATTCTAAGTTTCTTTTAGCTTTTGCTATTAGAAATTTTCCAGGTCCCTCATTATCTTGGTGACCCTCCTTTAGATATCTTCCAGCTTGTTGTTGTCTTTCTTAAAATATGACACACCTATAGTGTAGTAGCCTCATAAATAAGATATTTTTAATTATATATTGTTATTTTTAATGAGTCCTCTTTTTTTCCTTTTCCAGAAAGGTCACATTGACAGGAAAATGAAGGAAATATGCATCTGACATATTTCTGACTGGAAAGGATAGCTAACAATTTTGCATGGTAAAATTTCAGCAGAATAGAATATTGGGCTAAATCTAACTTGATGAAATTTTAATAGTCTGCTGGTGAACTAACAATTATCAAGAACCTATGATATGCCAGCCACTGTGCTAAGGACTAGAGAGAGATACAAAGAAAGACAAAAAAATAGTGTCAACTTTCCAGGAACTCACAATCTAATACAGGAAACTATTCAAATAGCTAGATACAAACAAGATAGATAAATAAGATAAACTGAGGATAATCTCAAAGGGAAAGCATCAAAATTCAGGACTAGAAAAGATTTCTTGCAGAAGATGATACTTTAACTGAGATTTGAGGGAAGTCAGGGATGCTAGGAGATGCAGATGAATAGGAAGAGTGTTCTAGGCATGGGAGACAGTCAGTTTAAAAATGTCTTTAGCATGGACCTGCATGTCACAGTATTGCAGAGTACATGGAGAGGAACAGGGTGAAACAAGAATGGAAAAGTAAGGAGTCTAGTTTTGAAAGGCTTTGCAAACCAAACAGAGGATTTCATATTTGATCCTGGGAGTACTACAAAGGATAAATGTAAAGTCTTACATTTGGGTTCCAAAAGTCAATTTGACCCACATAAATTGGGGAGAGCTTTGGGTAAATTACAATTCATGTGAAAAAGACTTGAGGGTTTTAATGGACTGGAAGCTCCATATCGTAGGCAAGAGAAGCTTCTATAGATAAGAAGTCCTTTCAGTTTCAATATCCCTTAAAAGTGAAAGTCGTTGTTATGCTCCCTACTTTAAAGAAATAAGTCAGCTTATTTTATCAAGGAACCCAAATGAATTAGTGTCTGATGGGGTTCTATGTATTATAACAACAATAGCATTTATACAGCACCTACTATGTGCCAGGTACTAAATATTTACAAATATTATGTCACAATAATTTCTAACAGTCTCAGGTATTTAGTCCTCACAAGAACCCTGGGAGATAGATGCTATCATTATCTTTATTTAAAAGTTAAGGAAACTGAGGTAATTTACATGGTCAAATAATCAGCCACCATTTATTTACTTCTAAATAATGTTCCTAGATAAAAAGAAGAAGAAAAAGAAAAAAAAAAAAAAACAGTTCCTGCCCTCAAAGAACTTACATTTTAATGGCGGAGACAAAAAATACATAAATAGGTACATACACTATGGATGCAGAGCAAGTGGGAAGTACAGAATATAAAGAGAAAAGGCATTAGCAAGTTTGGGGGGGGAAGCCCCAGGACAGGCTCCCTGGAGAAAACCTTGGCTGAGCTGAGTCTTGGAGGAAGCTAAGGATTCCAAGAGGCAGAATTAAGGGAGAGAGAGGTTCCCAGGCACCAGATGGGAATTGGAGTGTCCTGTCCAAGGAACCACAAGGAAATGAGGGTGCAAAGGCCAGAGGAATCACAGAAGGAAATATGTGTAAGAAGATTAGAAATGTAGGAAGGGGCTAGGTAATGAAGCTGTAAATGCCAAATGAGATATGTGATCTAGAATTAATAGGGAGCACGGGCAATTTGAGAAGGGATGGCATAGTGGGGCCTGTGCTTTAGGAAACTATTTCACTAGTCCAGGCGAGAAATGATCAAATGTACTGGAGTGTTAATTGTGGGAGGGACATGTATTCAAAACATATGGAGGAAGAAGTAATATTTGGCACATAATTGCTCAGTGTTTTAAGGTACACAGACCACTTTGTTTTCAAACTGTGTGAGATAGGGGAATGCAAGGAAGGAAGTAGGGGAAGGGATAGGAATAAGTTATGAAACAGGAACCAGTGCTTAGAGCTTTTACAAATTTGATCTCATTTGATCCTCAGGATAATCCTGCAAGGTAATATTGTTATTCCTATTTTACAGATTAGGAAACTGACTTGCCTAGTGTCACACAGATAAGTGTCTGAGGTCAGGTCTGAACTCAGGTCTTCTTATTACAATAACAGCATACTGATTATGTGTGCACTAGAGAACCATTACAATACCATGCTAAGTACTAAGTATATGTAAACTAAAGGACCATTATTTCATCAATCCACTGAGTTAACACCTTGTTGTAAGTATTCTTGTATACTTCTCCAGTGTTCAAGCCCTCTACATATTAAATTTTTCTGCTGCTGGGAATCCTGCTGCTGCTACCACCTAAAGTAACTATACCAGCTTTTGCTGTCAAAGAAGGTTGATTGCCCCATCATCACAGGCTTCCAAACTAGTATCCATTCACTTACGAGAACAACAGATTAGGTAGGGGAAATCACATTAGACCTCCATGCTGAGAGGGGAAGGTCTTTGCTATAGTTCCTGATTCCTCTCAACGATTCAAAAACTGATCCGTGTGGATCCAGACTCTTTTAAATTGAAAGACCCTGAGAAGAAGTCAACGTGTAGAGCAGTCAACACCTCAGTTATGTCTTTATACTCAGCTTATTATACTTGGGGAAATTAAGGAGGAAGTAATAGAAAATTGCTTTTCTCTTCCAAAAGATGGCAAACTGGGAAGGGAGAGGGAAAGAGTTTGCAACTTAAAGACAACTTAATTTACAAAAGCAATTTAAGTCAAAACAACATTAGTGAATGGAAGGCAACATTAGAGAAGACACAGTTTCTGTCCGTAAGAGATTTTCAACCCCAGTGCTAGATTTGCAGTCTTCTGATGGATTGCTGATTCTCAGCATAGAGTTTAGCTAAAGGTTAGTCATAGAGACTCCATTCAATGGTCTTAACTCCTCTCAATTCTTTTCTCTCAGGGGTGATCACCTATTCTATAGGAATCGCTTGGGCAGCTCAAGATGAATTGGAAGTAATCGCTACTCACCCTACCAAGGACCACTCCTTCTTTGTAGATGAGTTTGATGACCTCTACAAAGTTGTTCCCAAGATAATCCAGAACATTTGTACAGAGTTCAACTCCCAACCACGGAATTGAGTCAAAAACACCTCTGAACAGGTAGCTTCTCCAATAGTCAAACAAGAGCCACTGAAATGTTTTTCAGAGGGTCCCTGGCAAAGTTCCAAAGGATATTAGTCCCAGGATTCTTCAGACACCTTTCACCCTTAGGAAAGGCTCACTTATTAGTTGGGTGGAGGTTCATGCCTTTTTCTTTTTCTTTTATTTAGCTAGCTTCAAAACTTGGTGTTAGGTTGGGAGAAAGCCAACATTTCTAGAATGAACCAAATTGATAAGCCCATGTATTTGGAACTCATGCTTCGCCATCAGAAGAAATGTTTTTATTAGAGTAGTGATTCCATGACAAGGTGAGGCTGGGCCTTTGGGTAGATGAATAAATATTTCCATTAGCAAATCTCTTATTTTAATTGTTGTGTTCATCTTGAGCTTGTATCATGATCATATGGATTTGTTTTATTAAATGCTTAAAAAATTAATATACAAAGTGGCCTGATGTTGTGTCATGTTTTTATAAAAGTCCCACATTTGTATTTATTTCTCACAGTTAGAAAGTTATGATGTTCTGTTTCTAACATTTCAGAGTATATGAATTGCTCTCCCATCTCTATACTATAGAGGGTATTATACCCAAAGAAAATGCCACCAAAATGACAAAAAGAAAGAGAGAACTATTGTTCTGGAGTCTAATTTATGCTTATTTTCCCATTTCCTGACCCCCTTTTCACTCTATTCACCCTATTGCTGCTTCTGCCTAAAGCTACTAATGACTAAGGACCATTAAGCAATAGCTCTATGGCCTAGTCATTCAATGATTCTAAGTTAGTGTGAAACATTTCACTAGTCAGTGAGCTTAGTTGTCACATTCATTACAATCACAAAGGCAATAGTAACTCTCTTTTAATGGGATGACTTTCTTCAACTCTAAGTATTTGACCATCCACTCTACTGGCAATATTTAATTCATTAATCATCAAAGAAATGTCTGATGTTTTCAAGATACTGTCAGACACTGAGATAAAAAACCAAATAAGATGTGCCTAAATGTAGTGTCAGCTACTACAATCCCATGAGTGGGAAATGGCAAACCACTTTGTTATTTTTGCAAAGAAAACTCTAAATGGGTTATGAAGAGCTGCACACACAGCAGTAACAGTCATAAAGACAGACTTATTCAGATAAGGATAACTGAGATAAAACCATAAGTGTTTAGATTTAATTATGGCTTTTTTTTTTCCTAGAAAAATACAATTCTTTATTAAGATCACTTTGTATACTAACAGCACTATAAGAGTAGTATAAATAATACGAAATAAGATTTACCTGAATTCTTAAGTACAACTGCCAGCTTTCTCACATTAAACTTCATTATATAAAAGGACAGTACAGACAACACTGTAATAGAGCCAAAGACCTAGATGTGAGAGGAATTAGAGAGTATCTAATCAAACTAATTCATTCAAGTCTCTGAACTTCAACAAATTCCAGAAACTGCAGATATATTTTCAAAGTCACTGTCAATAACCTTTAATAAAATAGAATTCTAGATTTAGGCAGATATCTTGTTTTTTTTAAGTATGGAAGGGGATACAGATAGTAGATGGATTCCAGAAACTACAATTAAGAAAAAAAAATCTGGAACATATTAGGAAACAGATAGTACTAGAAGACAACATGGGTTCATGAAGAATGTCACCTTAAATTAAATTTCTTAAGGTTGCTCATTCAACAGATAACATTCAGAGGCATGATATGTATTGATTTTAGTAAAGCATTTGATAAAATCTCTAATAAATATGCTCATAAGTGAAACATATAAACAAGTACTAGATATTGAACTAGCCCTATAGTCCAGTCAGTTCAAGAAGCATTTAAGATAAGATACAAAGGATATGAAGAAAGGGAAAAAAAAAACCCAGTCCCTGTTCTCAAATAGCTTATAATCTAATGGGGGAGAGATACTATCAACTGTGTACAAACAAGATATACACAGTATACTGGAGATCACCTCAGAAGGAAAACTCTAGCATTGTGGAGGATCAGAAAAGTATTCTTGAAGAGAATGGGATTGTGGCTTAGATATGAAGTATGGAAGCCAGGAGAGAGATAAAGAAAATTCCAGCCACGAGGAACCATCAGTGAAAATGCTCAAAGTTGGAAGATGTTGTGTTTTGTGCAAGGAACATCAAGAAAGCCAGTCTCCTTGGATAACTGAAAACGTGGAGGGGAGCAGTGTGTAAGAAGACTGGAAAGGTTAGAGGTGGCCAGTTTGTGAAGGATTTTGAAAGCCTAAGAGAATTTTATATTTGATCGGATGGCTTATAAGGAGCCACTGGAGTTTATTGAGTAGGGGCCTAACATGGCTAGACTTATACTTAAGGAAATCATGTTGAGAGCTGAGAGACATTTAGATCAAGTAGAGAAATAGCTAGGGTGAGAGAGGCTTGAGGTGGAGAGAATAACTAGAAGGCTGTTGCATAAAGCTGGTATGAAGGGTGCTAGCATCAGAACAGACAAGAGACATATACAAAAGGATTTTGGCAAGATAATTAATATGAGGTGATTATGGGAAAGGGAAGAGTCAAAAATGATATCCATAGCTGTCTGAATAGAAAGATAATGGTACCCTTGATAATAATAAGGAAATTAAGAAGGGAGGAGGGTTTGGGATAAAAGATAATGAGATCTCTTTGGGGATGTCAGTATGCAATGTCCACATAACATCCACTTTGAGATGTCCAGTAGACAGTTGGAGATACAAGACTGAAAGTCAAGAGAGAAATTAGGACTACATAAGAATAATCTACATATGAATCCTTAAGAGCTGAAGAACTTATCAAGTCTAATAGTTTTAAGGGAGAAAAGAAGACCCAAAAGGACCCTTCAAGATAGTGAGCATGGCCTAGCTGAAGATTCAGCCCAGGAGACTGAGGAGTGGTCAGACAGATAGAGAACCAAGCACTCACACGCTCTTTTTTTGGTCTGTTCCTCCCTTCCTTCCTCCCCCCCCCCCTCTTTTTCCCCTCTCTCCTCTCTCTCTCTCTCTCTCTCTCTCTCTCTCTCTCTCTCTCTCTCTCTCTCTCTCTTTCTCTCTCTCTCTCTCTCTCTCTCTCTCTCTCTCTCTCTCTCTCTCTCTCTCTCTCTCTCTCTCTCTCCTCCCCTCTCTTTTCCTTTTTCATTCTCTTTCTTCCTCCCTCCCTCCTTTTCATTTTTTTCCTCTTTCTCATTCTCTCTCACCTTCCTTCTCTCTTTTTCTCTCTCTCCCTCCCTCTTTCCCTCTCTTTTTCTCTCTTTCCTCTCCCTCTCTCCTTCCTCCCCCTCTCTCTCCCTCTTTCTCTTTTTCATTCTCTCTTTCTCTTTCCCCCTTCCTCTCTCTTTTTCATTCTTTTTCTCTTTTTCTTTTTCATTCTCTCCCCCTCCCTCCCTCCTTCTTTTTCATTTCCTTTTTCTTTCTCTTTCTCATTCTCTCTCCCTCCTTCCTTCTCTTTCTTCCTCCCTCCTTCCCTCTTTCCCCCCTCTCTCTCCTCTCCTTCTCACTCTCCCCTCTCTCCCTCCTTTTCTTTCCCTTCCTCTCTCCCTCCCTTCCTCCTTCTCTCTCCCACCCCCATTAAGTGATAAACACTATCATAGGCTTCAGAAATGTCAAGGAAGATAAGGACTCAGAAAAAAACAATTAAAAGATCATGGAGGTGAAAAGGAGGGGGGAATCCAAGATGATGGAGAAAAGGCAGTGACTTGCCTAAGAATTCTCCCAAACCCCACCGAATACTTTTAAATAATGTCATAAAATACCCACAAAGGAACATGATGAAATAATTTTCCAGTCAAAGCCAACTTAGAAGGTCAGCAGGAAAGGTCTGTCATTCCTGGGTAAGAGGGGAGCACAGGCCAAACCAGCACAAACCTAATCCCAGCAAACCAGGAGCAGGTCTTGGGAGTCACTGAATCAGCAGTAGCAGCAAATGCTTCCAGAACTCTCAGCCCACAGACAGTAAGGGGGGTTGAACAACTGATTAGAAGAAATTACAGGGTTCTCTTTGCTAGCACTGAGGCAGGACTCTGCTTTTCCACACTCAGATTCAGATCAGAGTCCTGAGGAAGAGTACTAGCACACTAGAGTTTGTGGCTGCAATGGAGCAAGGACCCTTGTCACAGTTCCAAAATAGAAAGAGTGCTTGTGGTTGCTCACCAGAAGAGCACACTTCTCCTTAGATCATACCAGCATGGAAAAACTGAAAAATTACACATGTCTAGAAGTATCCCTGAAAACAGCTGTACAAAACTCTGAAGGAAGAGCTCTTCTTCCTGTAGAGAGCCTCCCCAACTCTGACCTAGAATAGACTCCTCTTCCTCCAGAGAACAGCCCCAACTCTGGCCCAGAGTATACTCCTCCAGGCCCAATGTTGCTTCTTTTATCCTCCCAGAGAATGGGCGTGGAGTAACTCAGGGGCTTGTGGGAAAAATACTTCAACCAATCAACTTGCTCCTCTCAAACATATAAACTCCTCCCCAGAAGTTCAAAGGAGTAAACTCCCCTTAAAGGGTGGAACCTAAGGATGTGAACTAGAGAATTGTTAAGTACTGACTTAGCACTTAGTAAGAACCTAATATCTCATTATCTCATTGGCACTCAGTAAGAACCTAACAACTAAGGATAGTGCATTGTCCCTACCCCACCCCCAAAGCAGAGCCCTACTTTAACAAAGAGTTAAAAGTTAAGAAATAGACTGGGAAAATGAGCAAACAATAGGAAAAAATTCTGACCACAGAAAGTTACTATGGTGACAAGAAAAATCAAAACACACACTTGGAAAAAGATAAAAAAAAGTCAAAGCTCCTACATTCAAAGTCTCCAATAAAAATATGAATTGATCTTGGGTCATGGAAAAATTAAAAAGGAATTTTGAAAATCAAGTAAGAGAGCTAGAAGACAAAATGGAAAGATAAATAAGAATGATGTAAGAAAATCACAAAAAAACAAAAAACAAAAAAACAAATCAACAGCTTGATGGTAAAGAAGACACAAAAAAATACTGAAGAAAATAATACTTTAAAAAACAAACTAGGCCAAATGGTAAAAGAGGTGCAAAAAGCTGAGAAGAAGAATGGCTCAAAAAGCAGAATTGGCCAAATGGAAAAGGAGGCATAGAAATTCACTGAAGAAAAAAAAAAACTCCTTAAAAATAGAATGGGCCAAATGGAAAAGAAAATACAAAAGCTCCCTGGATAAAATAATTTCTTAAAAATTAGAATTGAACAAATGGAAGCCAATTACTTTATGAGAAATCAAGGACCAAAAATCCCCCCAAAGAATGAAAGAATGTGAATTATCTTACTGGAAAAACAATTGACCTGGAAAACAAATCCAAGAGGGATAATTTAACAATTATCGCATCATCTAAAAGTCATGATCAAAAAAAGAACTTAGACTTCATCTTTCAGGAAATTATCAAGGAAAACTGCCTTAATATTCAAGAAAGGGAAAAGGAGAGATAGAATGGGATAAATTATCTCAGATTAAAAAGGCAAGAAATAACTTTTACTATGGAGGCTAAGAAGGGGGAGGTTAATGGGTAATTAGTAAAACTTACTCATCAGAATTGGCTCAAAGATGGGATAACATACACACTCAATTTGGTATAAAAATCTATATTAATCCTTCAGGAAAACAGGAGGAAAAAGGGAATAAGAGAAGGGGGATTGGAGTGATATGGAAGGGAGGGCAGATTGGGGGAGGGAATAGTCAGAAGCAAAATACTTTTGAGGAAGGACAGGATAAAATGAGAGAGAGAACACATGGGGGTGAGGAAATAGAATGGAGGAAAATACAGTTAGTAATAATGTGTGAAAAAAATTTTGAAGCAAGTTTCTCTGATAAAGGCCTCATTTCTCAACCATATAAAGAATTTGTAAAAAACAAGAGCCATTCCCTAACTGACAAATGATCAAAAGATATGAACGGTTTCTGGATGAATTAATCAAAGTTATAGTCATAAGAAAAAATGCTCATTATTGATAGAAGAAATGCAAATTTAAAAAGTCTGTGGTACTCTCTTATAGCTATTAGATTTGCTAATAGAATAGAAAAGGGAAATGGCAAATATTGAAGGGAATGTGGGGAAAATTAGACATTAATGCATTGTTGGAATTGTGAGCTGATTCAACCACTCTACATAGTAATTTGGAACTATACTCAAAGGGCTATAAAACCATGCATACTTTTGACCTAGTAATAGAAACAAACAGAAATAGACAGAAATAAAAAACAAACAAAAAGGATAAGTACCTAAATGTACAAAAATATTTGCCCTTTTCTGGTCACAAAGAATTAGAAATCAAGTTTTATTCAAGAGAAGAGCTAAAAAGAACCATCAAAATGATATGACAACTAAAAAAGCTAATTTACACAAGTCATCATTTGTACCATAGATTATCCAATCACAGGAAGAGTTTCACTGTACTTTGTGCATAGTCAAATTTTATCTGTAGAATTTATTTTTAGAGATATACCTTAAGAAATAATTTAATTAAAATCAGAGAATGATGATATGATTATAAAGATCCTGGAAAACGTATCATGAGAAGAACAGTTGAAGGAACTGAAGATACTTATTTTGGACAAGGAAAATAAAAAAAAAGAGCACAATAACTATCTTTAAATAATTGAAGCCTTGTTCACATTGGAGGGGTAAGAGGATTTGGTCTATTTAGTTCTAGAGAGGTTCTAGAATATGATTTTAAAAAGGCTAGACTCAAAATCAGTGGGTAGATTCCAGAGAGAAACAGCTCCATCTAATGTATAGCACATGTTTTGGAGTTATCCACTTACATCTTACCTCATAATAGCAGGTTAGGTCATGATAGATGGCTTCTGCTTCTCCTCTCAAGGTTATAGAGTTTTTGAGGGCCTGGAGCTAGTTTTCTAATGCTGTAGCTCACAAGCCCCTATTGGTGTGCTTCCCCAAATATTACTAGTTAATAATCTTTGAGGCAACCAGACTTAGGTAGCTTTCAGGAATAGATACTTATTAAAGATAATAAAAACATTTGGGCATAAAACATCTTCCCAAACTGGGGCACACTCTATTGTAGATACATACAGAGCACAAGGAAAAGCAGGTTCAAATTTGGAAAAAAGAGTTACTCAAAGTTCCTAAAAGTTCTTTTGATGGAAATCCTTTTTCTCCTCTTTGCAAGACTTTCTTGAAGTTCCCTTCAGGCAGGTGTAGCTTTCTGTTGGGCTTTCTGTAGACTCCTAAAGCTCTTTCCTCAAAGCATTTGGTTTGTGCTCAGGTTTAGATTCAAAGACCATCACCAACTGTTCCAGAGACACTGTTTGGATATCCATGGGAAATCCAAAATCTTCAACCTTTTGAAATCCAAAAGGTGTGAGGAAAGAAAAAGCCTCTTCTCTTGTTCCCCCACCAGGAAATTCCCTTTCAAGGACTTGCCTAGAATTACTCTTTGCCTTTTCTTGCCACTGATATATTAGAATTTGAACTAATTTTCTATTTTAATGCAATACTGAGCCGCCTCAACTCATCTTACTACACTTCCTGTGTAGTATTCTTTCATTTAATCCAATAACCTCCTTCTCAATTTGATTAACTACATTGTTCCCACTGAGTTCAACACCCTTTGGCTGATTGATTCAGTCACTAGATGAGATATGTTGTCATTTTATAAAGATATCTTGCTGTCCACATCTTCAGTTGGGGTGGGAGCAATTGATTCAATTGGTTTTTCCTTCCCTTACATAAGGAAGGATTTTCAAATACTTGTACAACAGTGGAATATGGATTACCTTGGAAAGTAGTAAAGTCCTTATCACTGACAATATTCAAGCAGAAACTGGATGACCATCTGTTCGGAATATCATAGAAAGGATTCTTATATTAGGTGAGAGGTGATTAAATTATCATTAAAGTTATTTCCAGATCCAGTTTGAGAGGGGGCAAAGAATAATTTTTCTTCTTCATGGGTACAACAAAGTTAAAATGATCACAAAAACCATATTGGTCAAACTTTATGAGACAATAACATCTATGACAATTTTGTGGAAAGGGAAAACCAAAAAACTACTCATTGATTTGAACATTTTTGATCATCTGTGAATTTCCATGATATTGGTACTATGCCATTTATAGCATCAAGAGATTTACAGCTGGAAGGAGTGCAATTCACAAAAGGTCAACTAGTGCAATCTCCTCTTTTTATTGATTAAGAAACCATCTCAGAGAAAGGAAATGACTTCCCCTAAATTAGGATAGGCAATTAGCACTGGTTGGGATTTGAACCCCAGTCTTCTGGTCCTTCCACTGTACTATGATCATCTTTCTTTCTGTGGTAGAGAAGTGGTGTGCAAAGCAAAAATTATCCACTAGAAAAAAAAATGCCACTACCAGATAAAGGTTACACATAAAATGTGAAATTTCACTTCATAGTGGGAGTATTTAGCATTTCTCCATATGAAACTTAGATTCATTTAATTCTTCCACATGACTAATGTAAAATAACTTAGTCATGGAAAAAAATAAATCTTCATGATTTTTACTTGGGGTTTAAAAGCATACATTTGAAACCTCACTGCTCAGTCTGCTCCAGTTACTCTGGGTGTTCTGACTGACTCAATACTTTAACAAGTCTATCTCCTACATTCAGATTATTTTCCTCTTGCCTTAGGCAATCAGTAGAGTTGACTACTGAAGTTGCCAAGTAAAGAAAGGATTTTGGCCAAAATGCACTGGTTCTATAGGGCCCCTCTGCTAGATGACGCACTCTCATTTTTAAACAAATTTTTAGACACCTTCTACTAGTCTTTCTTAAAATCTATTTATTTATTTTTAATGGCATTTTAATTTTCCTCTCACATACATGTCAATGAAATTTTTATCATTTATTTTATTTTATTTTAAAATTTTTTATTAAAGCTTTTTATTTATAAAATATATGCATGGGTAATTTTTCAACATTGACCCTTGTGTCCAAATTTTCTCTTTCTTCCTCCTACCTCCTCCCCTAGATGGCAGATAGTCCAATACATGTTAAATATATCATTTAATTTTATAAGATTTGAGTTCCAAATTTTTCTCCTTTCTTCCTTCCTCTAAATGGTAGGCAATTTAATAAAAGTTGTACATATGGTATCATGTAGAATATTTTCATATATTTCCATATTAATCATAGTTGTGAAAGAAGAGATCAAAAATTAAAAAAAAAACCACATGAAAAAGAACAAAATAGAAAAAAAGTGGCCTTTGATTTGCATTCAGGTTCCAGCACTTCTTTTATCTGAATGTGGATAGCATTCTCCTTAATGAATCCTTTGTACTTGTCTTGAATCACTGTATTATTGAGAAGAGCTAATCATTCATAGCTGATCATCCCAGCGTGTTGCTGATACTGTATATAATATTTTCCTGGTTCTGTTCATTTTACTTTGTATCTGTTCATACAAGTCTTTCTACATTTTCCTTGAAATGTGCCTCTTCATTATTTCTTATTGTACAATAGTATTACATTTTAGGGGTGGAGCCAAGATGGCAGAGAATAGACAGGACTTTGCCTGAGCTCTCCCTGGCTTCCTTCAGAATGAATATTAGATCAAGCCTCTGAATATATTTTATATTTTATAATGACTCCACAAATATTTGGAGTGTAGCAAATTTCCAGGAGAAGATATCTTGGAAGGACTTCAGCATAGGTCTGTCTCAATTGGTCAGGGAAAGATGCAGTCCAGCACAAGTACAGTGCAGGGAGGCCAGGGTGTAAAGGCTTCATGTGGAGAATATACTGGGAGGCTCTTCGCCAAAAAACAGCCACATTGGCTATTCTGTCCTGGTTCAGAAGGCCAGTGAATCAGCAGACTAGTGGTGAGACCTCCAACCCAACTACAAAAAGCAAATAGTGAGTTCTTGAATTCCAGCATAATAGACAGGACTTGACCAGGTCCACCCAGTGCAGGGAGGAAGCCTGCAGCAGCAGTAGCCTCAGTGTAGGCAACTTGAAGCCCCTGTCATCCTGTAAAGGAAGCTGGGGATAATTTCCCCTGTGGCCTCAGAGCAGACCTTAACCTTTAAAAATGATCAAAAAGCAAAACAAAAACAAAAATAAAAAGAGCTCTGACCACAAATATTGGATATATAGATTATGGAGACAGGGAAGAACAGAACTCAACCCTGAGGACACTAAAAGCAAAATGCTTCAAGATGAAACTTCAAAGGGGTATAGTGGTCTCTATATCAAAAGGCTCTCTTGGAAGAATTCAAATAGAATCTTAAAAGAGAGTCAGAAGAAAAATGGGAAAAGGTGATGAGAGTTTTGCAGGAAATTTTGGAAAATGAAACACAAAAATTGACTGAAGAAAACCTCTTCTTAAAAAACAGGTTTGGTGAAATGGAAAAAGAAAACAACTTCTTGAAAAATAGAATTGGTGAAATGAAAAAAGAGAACAATTCCTTAAAAAATAGAATTGTGAAATGAAAAAAAAAGAGACAATTCCTAAAAAAAAATAGAGTTGGTGAAATAGGAAAAAAAATCCAATGAATAAAACAACTCCTTTAAAAGTATATATGGTCAAATGCAAAAGGAGGTTAAAAAAGCTAACTGAAAAAAAATAATTCATCAAAAATTAGAATTGAAGAAATGAAAGTGAATGATTCAATGAGACATCAAGAATCAGTCAAACAAAACCTATATATATATATATATATACATATATATATATGTATATATATATATATATATATATATGAAAATATAAAATACCTCCTTTACATCCAGGAGTAACAATCTAAGAATTATTGGACTACCTGAAAACCACAATGAAAAAAGAGCATGGATAACATCTTTCAAGAAATCATCAAGGAAAACTGTACTGATATCCTAGAACCAGACAGTAAAATAGCCATTGAAAGAATCCACCAATCACTGCCTAAAAGAGACTCAAAAATGAAAACTTCAAGAAATATTGTAGCTAAGTTCCAGAATTATTAGTTCAGGAGAAAACACTGCAAGCAGCTAGAAAGAAACAATTCAAAAATCAAGGTGCCACAATAAGAATTACCCAGGACTTACCAGTTTCTACTTTAAAGAATCAAAGGGTCTGGAAGGCAAAGGAGCTTGGACTGCAGCTGAGAATCAACTATGCAACAAAACTAAGCATTATCTTTCAAGGAAAAATATGGACATTGAAATGAAATAGGGGATTTTGAATTATTTCTGATGAAAAGACCAAAACTGGATAGAAAATTTGATGTTAAAACATAGAACTCAAGAGAAACTTAAAGTAAAAAGGGAAGGGGGAAAAAGCTATTTTTTTTTTAAGCAAGAGCATTTTATTTTCAAAATATATGCAAAGGTAGTTTGTTTGGAGTTTTTGTTTTGTTTTGTTGTTGTTGCTATTTTTTGCTGAGGCAATTGGGGTTAAATGACTTGCCCAGGGTCACACAGACAGGAAGCATTAAATGTCTGAGGCCACATTTGAACTCAAGTCCTCCTGACTTCATGGCTGATGCTTCATCCACTGCACCAACTAGCTGTCCCACAAAAGATAGTTTTCAACATTTATCCTTGAAAAGCCTTGTGTTCCAAAAGTTTTCTCCCTCCTTTCTGCCCACCCCTTCCCATAGACAGAAAGTAATATATGTTAAACATGTGCAATTCTTAAAAGCTATGTTTTTTAAAGGTTAAAATGTTTACATCCCTACATGAGAAGATGATATGTATATCTCTTGAAAACTGTATCTTTGATACCATATTTAGAAGGTATAGTTTAAGTTGATATTAAAAAAACAAACAAACAAACAAACAACAAAAAAAAAAAAACTAGGGATGGAAAAGCGATTGTCCTGAAAGAAGAGGAAAGGGAGGTAAAATGGAGCAAATTCCATCCCATGAAAAAAAGCACAAAAAACCTGTTACAGTTGATGGAAAGAAGAAAGGGGGATGAATATTGTTTAAACCTTATTTTATTTGGCTGAAATAGGGAATGTCATATGTATTTAGTTTCACACTCATTAGGGAAGTAGGAGGGGGGAAAGGAAAGGAAAGAAAGAGGCTAATGAAAAGGAACGAAGACACCAAAGGAGAAAAAGATAAGAAAGGGGAGAAGGGCTGTAAAAGAGAAGGGCAGATTGGGGAGATGGTGGTCAGAAGCATAACACTGGTGAGGAGGGAAAGGGGGAGAGGAAAAGGAGAAGTATAACTTGGGGGAAAAACAGGATGACAGGAAATACAGAGTTAGTAATTTTAACTATCAATGTGAATGGGTTGAATTCTCTTTTAAAACAGAAATGGATAGTAGACTAGATTAAAAGCCAGAATCCTACAATATGCTTTTTACAAGAAATATATTTGAAGCAGAAAAAGATATATAGAATAAAGGTAAAAGGTTGGGGCAAAATCAATTATGCTACAGTTGAAGAAAAAAAAAAAACCCAGGGACAGTGATCTTGATCTCGGATCAAGCAAAAGCAAAAATAGATTTAATTAAAAGAGATAAGGAAGGAAACTACATGTTACAAAAGGATACCATAGATAATGAAGTCATATCAATACTAAGCCACCAAGTGGTATAGCATACAAATTTCTAGAGAAGAAGTTAAGAGAGTTGCAAGAAGAAATAGATAGCAAATGCATACTACTGGGAGATCTCAATCTCCTTATATCAGAACTAGATAAATCAAACTACAAAATAAACAAGAAAAAAGTTAAGGAGGTAAATAGAATTTTAGAAACTTTAGGTATGATAAGCTTGGGAGAAAATTGAATGGGGATAGAAAGGAATATACTTTCTTCTCAGAAGTACAGGAAACCTACAAAAAATTGACCACATGTATTATAGCATTAAAAAAAAAACACCTCACAGTCATATGTAGAAAGGCAGAAATAGTAAATTCATCCTTTCCTGATCATGATGCATTAAAAATTAAATGTAATAAAAAGCCATGGGAAAATAGACCAAAACATAATGGGAAACTAAATAATCTAATTCTAAGGAATGAGTGGGTGAAACAACAAACAATAGAAACAATAATTTCATCCAAGAGAATGATAATGAGATAACATAGAAAAATTTATGGGATGCAGCCAAATAAATTCTTAGGGAAAAATCTTTATCTCTAAATGCTTACATGAAAAAAAAAAAAAAAAAAGAAAGAGAAGATCAATGACTGGGCATGCAACTAAAAAAGCTAAAAAAAGAATAAATTAAAACAACAACAGTAAACTCATCCCTTAGGTTATCTTCAAAGTGCCATTCTTTTGTACTGATCTAAGATATGTAGATACATAAGCAGGATGACCATTTTGAAATAACCACCCTTTCATGATTTTTCATGCAAGAGGGTTTATGGGGATTTGGGGGTGAGAGGGAACAGAGACAAAATGCAATTGAAATTATTGATAATCATTTTACCTTGATCATTACAAGGGATCTCAGTTAGAACCTTGTCCTAAAATGTGGTATTTAGATGAAACTGATTTATCACTAAAATTAGAATATACCAGCAAAACCTCAGTTGAAAAGCGAGATGAAAGGTCTCCTGGTAGAAGACAGGAGAAATTTAATGTTTTGTATTAATTTGTTTTCAATTTGACAAGCATTTATTAAGCACCCATTATAAGAAGGCACTGAATGGGATTATATTTAGAATACAGAGACTCACTCAAGAAACTTACATTCTACTACAATAGCCTTCTCTCCATCTGCATGAATTTTGTGAATCTAAGACTGTTCCCATTCTAAATGAAATAATTGGAAGAAGACATACAAAATTACAAAGGTTATATTGATTCACATCCTATTTGCATACATATGGTATAATGAGAGTTACTTGTGCCTGTTAAGTTGGCCAATTTTTTTTGGTGTGTGAAATAATGCTACTAGAAGATCATAGCTTTTTTGAATTAGGGATCAGAGGAATTCCAATTAATTTCAATTATGTCAATTCAAGTAGAAGTAATTGTATTGTTATCCCAAATACAAACTGCACATTTTCACCAGTAAGCATTTATGAATTGTATATAGCAATACTTTACTTCTGTGCTTTAAATAAAAAAATCAATGCTAATTTAAAAGCATAAGGAAAATTTCCCAATTAAGAACTATTTAATGAACAAGAGCAAATAGTCTTGAAAAAAATAAATACAATTAAGAACCACCTTAAAAATGTTCAAAGTCACTAAAATTAAGAGAAATGTCCATTTAAACAATCTTGACATATCATCTTATACCTATTTAAGCCAGCAAAGGTCCTTTAAGATGGAAAGGCTTATAATTGGGAGGACTATGGGAACATAGACATGTTAATTTTGGAGTTTTATATATTAGTTCAGTAATTATTAAAAACAATTTAGAATTAGTACTAATAATAATAGCTAACATTTACATAGTGCCTACTATATGCTAGACACAGTGCTAAATGCTTTATAAATATTGTCAGCTAGTAACTTGTTCATATACTTTGATCCAGAGGTCCTGTTATTGAAATTATTTCCAAAAGAACATAATGACAGCAAGAAAAATCCAAAATGTAGAAAAATTCTGATCATAGAATTATTTGTAAAAATTAGTAGCTATAAACAAAATGTGGGTATACTTGATGACTGAACAAAGTATTACAAATGAATAAAATGGAATATTGCTGCATGATTAAAAAAAGATTTATATAAAGAATTAAGAAAAATGAACTCATTTTACAAATGGAAACCCAAAATCTTCGCCGCTAACTCCTAAATTGAGCTTTTCTTGGTAGTAAAGAAAAATAGTTAAATAAAATCAACTGTCTGTGTTGGAGAAGGAGGAAGTGTAGTATTGGTGGTGGGGGGCCCTTCTGCAAGCCCTCTTCAAAACTACAGCAAGTTCCTGTGATCCTATTGGGATAAGCGTCTAGTCATATCCATAGCTCATGAATCCCCATTGTTGCTTCTTTGACAATATCAGACAAAATAATCATTAATTCAAAATGAAGACTATTGACAAAACCAAATAACTAGAAAAAGTAGGGAATTGAATCAGACTTTAAATATTCTTACACTCATTCCAAATAACTATTGTCCTCATGTGTAGTCATCTCAACTTTGTATTTGTCTTATTTCTCACAAGAAGAGGGAGACATATCACCTATCAATCGAAGAAAATTGTTTGGGAAATTCACTGCAGCATAAGCAACAGATCACTGAAACCCAAGACACGTTTGGAAAACATCATTTCTTGGAATAGGAACTCAATGAGATGCAGAAGTTCAGGACACTTATTCTTTTCCAGTCTTTACCCACTTAATTTCTCTGTTTCTCCAATTCTATTTCTCATCCTTCGTGAGATTTTCTGTCTAGGTCCAAACATATGGAAGACTTGACTAAAGTGACAGAGTGAAGAAATAAAAAAAAAAAAGATCTAAACAAACAATTACAACAATGTGCATAAAGTCATCATAAAGAGGTCGTAGAATCCTGACCAAAAGCAATGGTCAGTGCTCCCATAATGCCAGTTAAAAGTCACATCCCTCCTTTATGTTAATAAATAACTTGTTCTGAACCTGTGATTTTACTTTAAAAAAAAAAATAAAATAAAAGGAACTTCTGATGAGGAAATTCCTTCTACCAATTCAAATTCAAAGCTGTTTGCGATTGGTAATCTTAGAGGGAACACTGAGAAGTTGTGACTCACTCAGCTTGGAAGCAATATTTGTCGGAGATAAGACTTGAACTCAGGACTTCTTATGTGCAAAGACAGTTATCTTCTGTACCCAGCTGACAGAAACTTGGTTCTCTTCAGAAAAAGTTACTTTCCTACCAAAACTCTCTAGGACTCAATTTTCCTCTCATCTCCTCCCTACTCCATAAATAAGTGAAAAAACTCTATGCCATGAATTAATAGGAAAAACCTCCTCATCCCATTAATTAGTTAACGAAAAGCAAATGTAATAAGTGCTTACCATATGCAAGACAGTGTATTAACAGCATGTAAAAAAATTTAACATTCATTGTTATAATAATAACTTCTTATTTTTCAAAACTATGCAAAGATAGTTTTTAACAATCATCCTAACCTTGTATTCCAAAATTTTCTCCCTCTCTCTCCACCTCTGCCCTTCCCTAGAGAGCAAATAATTAAATATAGGTTAAACATGTGCAATTCTTCTAAATATATTTCCATATTTATCATGCTGCACAAGAAAATCAGATCAAAAGGGAAAAAATTAGGGGAAAAAACAAGCAAGCAAACAATGACAATAGTAATAAAGGTGAAAATATTATATTGTGATCCATATTCAATCCCTGTAGTCCTCTCTCTAGATATAAATGGCTCTCTCCATCACAAATCTATTGGAACTGGCCTGAATTATCTTATTGTTGAAAAGAACCAAGAAGGAACTTACGTTTTAATAAGGGAGACAACACAGAGAGGAGCTGTAACTAGGAAAGGGAGTGTGTGGGGGTGGTGAGAATGGGGAATTGAGTGGGTGAGAAGAAGGGAGGGCTCAATCTTTTAATATTAAAATTAACAGATTACAACAATGCTAATATATTACCAAAGCAGCTAGGTGGTGTAGAGTGCTGTGCCTGGAGTCTGGAAAACTCATCTTCCTATATTCAAATGTGGCCTCAGATACTTATTAGCTATGTGACCCTAAGTCACTTAACCCTGTTTGCTTCAGTTACCTTATCTGTAAAATGAGTTGGAGAAGGAAATGGCAAACTATTCCAGTATCTTTGCCAAGAAAACCCAAAATGAGGGTCACAAAGGGTCAGACAAAACAGAACAACAGCATATCCATGATCTTATTCTAATATTGCGAACATGATCCAGCACTCTAAAATCCTTTACTACTATCGTGGAAGAATGTTTTTATGCTGTGTGTACTTTGTACTATGGGTACTCTGCACCCCACCCCTGCCCCTCCCTGACTTCAATAGCACTTTGCTTTCCTAGTTATTCTTCTACTTTGTTGACTGTTCCTGGGTATTCTCTGATAGATCATCATCCCCCTTCTGTCCTGAAAGAGTATATCTTTTCCAGAGATTTGTCCCAAGCATTCATCTTTTTAATCTCTACAGTCTCATTGTTAATAATCTAATCAATTCCCATGACTTCAAGTATTGTTTTTTACATGACTAAAAATCTCTATATTGAGCCCTGATCACTGTCCTAATAAACTCGTTTATTCTCCAATCCTCTGGCCATTTATTCTATTCCCATGTGTACCTAGTCAAATCCCAATCCTGGTTTATTCTAACCAGGTCTTTTTCCAATCACCTGGGCTGATGAATGATACCAGAAGAAAGAATATGAGTATGTCAGCTGGATCCATTATACACCTAATAATGGCACCTACCTGTCAGGGTTGTTGTGAAGATAAAGTGAGATAGTATTTATGAAGTGCTTTGTAAATTGTATAAAGCTAACTATTATTATCTACATAGATAGCTATTGTTTCTTTCTATGTAATAGTTGATCAGCTTCTTTTTCCTGCTATTACCTCTTCTCCTTGGGTTTTTATGATTCTACTGTCTCTGGGCTCTCTTCCTACCTGTCTGACTATTCCTTTTCAGTATCATTTGATATATCAGAGTTCATAACTCCCCTCTAACCAAGGGTATCCATCAGGGATGTTCCTGGCACTTCTCTCCTTAATCTGTCTCATAGATCTCATTAGCTCCTATAGGTTATCCGCTCTATGGAGATGATACCTCTATGTATCTAGTTCTAATCTCCCTTTTGAGCATCCAGTTGGAGGAGGAGCTCCAACTCATCCAGTTGATGAAAGGCTTACATCATCAACTGTCTATTGTACAACTCCAACTTGATAGCTAAAGGAGGAAATAAACATTTGTTAAGTGCCTTCTATGAGCAAGGCATGGTGCTAAGTGCTTTTGCAAATATTACTTGAAATGCAACACCACACACACACACACACAAATTGCCGAGTCTTATTGAACCTACCTGCACACCATCTCTTAAATCTATTCCCTTCTCTCCATTCACTTGGCCATTATCTTAGTTCAGGACCTCTAACTCACACAATTCCAAAAGCTTCCAAGGACTTACAGCTTTCCTCTCCAGTATAGTGTTCATACAGCTAACAAAATTATCCTCCTAAAGTTCAAATCTAACCACTTTACTCCCTATTTGAGAATCTTCAGTGTAGTTCTCTATAGCCCCTAGGGTAAAATGCAAATCCCTCATCTTGAAATTTAAAGTCCTTCCCAATCTAATTGTAGCCTCCCTTTCTAGGATTATTTCATATTTACTCTTCTTTAAGCACACTTGGTTCTAACCAAATGAGCCCACTCACAGATCATACATTTGGCATTCCATCTCCCACCTGTACCTTTGTTCAAGCTGTCTTCCTGCCTGCTATGACATCTCTCATCTCCAACATGTCTTTTTTTTCCACTATTCATCATTACACATACCACCTCCCACATGAAGCCTTTTCTGATCTCTCAAGTTATTAGTGCTTTCTCCTTCTTCAAATTAGCTATCTATATGTTGGAATGCTCCTAATAAAACATAAGCTCATTAAAGTCAGGGTCTAGTTTTTGTTTTGTCTTTGTATTCCCAGCACACAGCATAGTGCCTTGCAAGAAGTAAAAATAATCAATCAGTCACTAAGCATTTATGAAGCACTTACTATTGTGCTAAATGCTAAGAATACAAAGAAAACTATTAACAGTCCTATCTTCATGTTTGTGGCAGCCCTCTTTGCAGTGGCCAGAAACTGACAACTGAATGGATGCCCATCAATTGGAGAATGGCTGAATAAATTGTGGTATATGAATATTATGGAATATTATTGCTCTGTAAGAAATGACCAGCAGGAGGAATACAGAGAGGCCTGGAGAGACTTACATGAACTGATGCTGAGTGAAATGAGCAGGACCAAGAGATCATTATATACTTCAACAACAATACTATATGTTGATCAATTCTGATGGACGTGGCCCTCTTCAACAATGAGATGAACCAAATCAGTTCTAATAGAGCAGTAAGAAACTGAACCAGTTATGCCCAGCGAAAGAACTCTGGGAGATGACTATGAACCACTACATAGAATTCCCAATCCCTCTATTTTTGTCCGCTTGCATTTTTGATTTCCTTTACAAGCTAATTATACACTATTTCAAAGTCCGATTCTTTTTGTGCAGCAAAATAACTGTTTGGACATGTATACATATATTATATTTAACTTATACTTTAACATATTTAACATGTATTGGTCAACCTGCCATCTGGGGAAGGGGAGTGGGAGGAAGGAGGAGAAAAATTGAAACAAAAGGTTTGGCAATTGTCAGTGCTGTAAAATTACTCATGCATATATCTTGTAAATAAAAAGCTATAATTAAAAAAAAAAACAGTCATATCTTCAACAATCCTTATACTCCAACAGAGAAGACAAATAGAAATATAAAAGTACATACAAAACATCTATAGAGAAGAAGGGAAGCTTTTGTAGCTGGAAGGGTGAGAGAAGAGGGGGGAAGGGACCAGGAAAAGCTTTTACCTAATTATTTCATTTATATATATTTTTATCTACCTACATAGATTATGAGGTAAGTGACTAAAGATTCTTCTTTTTCACTAAGGTTACCTTACACTAGTACTAGATACATAGTAAACACTAAGTGTTTACTGAAGTTAATATGATATTTTTAGGCAGATTCTGGAAAAAAAGAAGTTGGAAAATGAGTATTCAGCAATTGGAGAGGTGAGAAAAAAAATCTCTATTTTCATTAATTTTTGATACTAATCTACCCAAAGAATGGATTTCTTCCTTGGAAAACTGCCTATTCATATTATTTGACTAATTTTCAAATAAGGAATACCTCTTATCTATTTACACATTTGAATCTGTTCCTTATAGGTTTTGAAAATGAGACTTTTTTTCAGAAAAATCAGCAACCAAGATTTTTATTTTTCCATTTACCTCCTGTCCTAATTTTAACTACATTGATTTTCATTTGTACAAAAAAATTCAATCAAAATTATTCATTTTATCTTCTGTGATTCTTTCTGTCCCTTATTGGTTCATAATATTTGCCTTATTTATCTTAATTTAGCTTATCCTTGCTCCTCTTAATTTAGCATGTCATTTTTGATTCAACTGGAGTTCATCTTGGTATGTGATATTAAATGTTGGTAAAATGTTGACCTATAAAGTATTTCCTTTCCCCACACCTTTTAGAAGGCCTTTGATTTAATTTGCTGCTTTTCTCATATAAAAGTAATGCTGTTTAATAGAAAAAGTCACTAAATTGTACATATTCTCGATACTACTACCAAACACATGCCTTAAGGTCAAAATTAGAGGGAAAAGTCCCACAAATACAAGGATGTTTATAATAATCTTTTTAATAGTAGCAAAGAAGGAAAAAGAGTGTTTATCCATCATAGAAAGGCTGAAAAATTTGTGACACATAGATTAACAGAAAATTATGTTATAAAAATATCAAATATGAAGAAATTCCTGAAACTTGGGGAGAGATATATAATATGATGCTAAGCAAGATAAACAGAATAGGAAGAATAACTGACATAATAATCATGGCAATTTAAAAGAAAAAAACTTTGAGAGATTTCAGAAGTGTCATCAATGAAGTGACCAATAGTAACATCAAAGGGCGGATGATGAAACATTCCTCTCAATTTTTGAAAGAGAGATAGTGGGCCACAAGGGCAGAATTATGTATATTTTCAGATATAGCCCATGTGGTTTTTGTTGTTGTTGTTGTTGTTGTTGTTTTTTAAATTGTGCTTATTTATTAAAGGAGCAGTTTTATAGGGGTGGGGAGATTGGAAAATGATAGCAATGTTTTTATTTTTAAAGAGAGAACATTAATAAAACATGGAAATGGATGGAAAAGCATAGAAGATAACTCTAGTGAACAATTTTCAGTAGGCTCATGACTTAGAGCAAGAGAGGTCCTAAGAGATTATCTAGTACATCACTTATGTTTAAATGCAAAGACACAGAGAGGAAAATGTCTGTCCAAAAGTTATATAGGCAATAAGAGTTAGATTTCACACCTAGCTCCTCTTGTTCTCAATTGACAGGTCTCAATGTCTTTTATTTAAATGTGTATGGATAGATTGAGGAGAAATATGAAACTTTAGTCAAGAATCTGTTACCTTTAAATGCTTTGAGGTGGTTGTGACATCCAATGACATTCTTACCTCCATTTCCTATAGATCTTCAAACAACTGGTCAATCAACAAGCATTTATCAAATTCTGGGTTATGCACTAGGGACAATGAGACAAAAATGGAATACTCTCTGTCCATAAGGATATACATTCTCTCAGGGAAAAAAATGTGTCCATATACAGTCAGTGTAAAAATAGGTACACAGGTGTTATAGGGAAGGAGGACATTCATAAGTAGGGAAGTTTAGAAAGGCTTCATGCAGAAGGTGGGTCCTTGATTAAGGTTTTGAAAGTCACTAGAGATCAGAGCTTTGAAAGTCATTAGAGATTCTAAAAGGAGAGAAGGCAGTGCATGTCAAGCTTGGACAAGGGCATGCAAAGACCCCAAAATAAGAAATGCAATTATGCATGAGAAACAAGACAGTTATTTTGGCTGGATTACAAAGTGAGGGAAAGGGAAAAATATGTAATGTGGCTGGAAAATAAGTCAAAGCTAAGTTGCAAAAGATGTTCAATGCCAAAAGAAGGAATTTTACTTTTAATCCTCACAGTAATGGAAAGCTACTGAAGTTTATCAAAGAAGGAATTGAGATGACTTTTCATGCTTTAGGAGAATCACTTTAACAATCATGGAGGATGAATTGGAGAGGGGAGAGATTTGAGAAAGGGAAACTAAGTAGGAAGCATTTGTAAAAGTCAATTTGATGTATGGGATTGCCTGTCATGGGGGGGGAAGGAGTAGAGGGAGGGGGGAGGATAATTTGGAAAAATGAATACAAGGATAATATTATAAAAAAAATTAAAAAAATTTAAAAAAAGAACACAGAGACAGGGCAGGTCATCAGATGCCTCAGTGAGCTAGATGCTGGTGTGCTGATGGCTGGTGG